>NC_079414.1:9942574-10020074 GCF_026213295.1 Gadus chalcogrammus | reverse complement strand
GTTATCTTCAAGCAGGATTTCTAACGCCTGTACGTCCTACATGTATCTGAAGTCTAAGTTGTACGTTGCTTTGGAGCTGGAACACGGTTCGACACTAGTCTCACAGCAATAGACAAAGTTTGTGTCCGTCTTTACTTCATGCATAAGGATGGGAGCAAAAAGTTTGGGGTGAATTTTGACACACTCCCACTTCTACTGTCAATGTTCCTACTCATGAGATCAGGCATGCAGGTGTTCGGTTCAGGGATCACATCCAGCTCCGAGCGGTAATACTCCGTACCTCAGGTGGATTAAAACAGGAACAAAATGTGTAAAGCACCGGCGATGAGATGAGTAGTTTGATACGGATTACAGCGGGGATCGTGCTGCCATCCCCTGCTAAACTCCACCCTGCTCACCTCCGCGCCAAAACAATCGCTCAGAGTACCTCCAAAATGTACCTCGCTGTTCCCGCCAACGCATTAAAAACAATCATTTCATTCCAACAAATTGCGTCATTTAAATAATAACAATTTCACCTCAACACAGGCGATTATGTTGTGCATGTGTGTGCGGCGCTGGGATTGTTTTAGAGTAGGTTTAAACCATTCCCCATGCCAGGGAGATCTCCCCCCAGCCCGGTGTTCTGGGTTGAACCTGGCACAGGCCAACGCGGGCAGATTATAACCCACGCGCCCTGCCTTAATCCCTGCTCCCTCGCCTCTCTCTCTCTCCCTCCCTGCTCTGGCTCGGTCCAGCTCAGTCCTGCCAGATGCTTCCCATGTTGTCCGACTCCAGTCTCTGACCTGCTCCTGCTGGGGTTTGTCTTCTGTCTTCTTTTGTTCTGTTTTTTCTTTTTTTCGGGAGGGGGCAAAATGGCGTCCGTCTGCGTTTAGATGGATTGTTGCGCGGTTGTGTTGAGCCCGGGCATCCCGGCGGGCATGGGACCGAGGCCCTGGTTTGGGGGAAAACATTGTAAGTAATTTGTTTGGTCAGTGTTCAGAATGTAGCGGTTTAGAAGTTTGTGGAAAATGGATTTTGTTGTGAGACTAGTTTTAGTTGGAGCTGAAGCTTAGAACCAGAACGCTTTGGTAGTTCCTTCCTGTAGGTCATGATTCCATGTCGATTTGTCATCTTTGCCTTCTAGGAGGGATGTGTATTTGTATGTGGTTCCAGCTTTCCATCCACATTTTTGTATTCCCCTCGTGGTTGCAATAACATGACATTTCTGCTGATTGTTGATCTACAGTTAACCTTCAGATCAGGCTAGTTCACGCCACTCTGAGTTACTGTTATTTAATGTTAAACAAGTCCTGATAGAGTTGTAATCCACCACGACCCCGGAGAAAGGAGGCTGTTAAAGCACGTCATAGCTTATGTTACTTACTTGTGCTTCCATGTCTACATGATTGTGTTGGAGTTGTGTTTTATTTGTTACATACATTTCAGTTGAAGAGCGTGTCAGTTATAACATGGAGAAACAATGCAGCAAATGCGATGGCTTTTACAGCTCATTTGGTTTCTACCCTCTACAGTTTCCTCTTATATTCTGCAGCTTCTACCCAACAATTCTAATGTTTTAGCAACATTCGTGTTGCTCTCTCGGCGACAAGTGTCTGTCTTGCCATAAACTGGGATTAAACCAGTGTTTGTTTTGAGGGAGAATCGCCTCCCCTGCGTATGCATATGAGATTGAGTCAATCTGAATCTACAAGAGCAATAATGACAGCACAGCCTGGCTGCCGCATTGAGAGCCTGTAGTTCTACTCATCCCCTTCGCAAACCTTTTTCCTCATGGCTTAAAAATCAATCAATTATTTGATGGTGAAGTATATTTTTTTGAAGTAATATTTTGTCATTTGTTTTAAAACATTATTTTATTTAATTATTTATACACCATTCATTTGTGAAAAGTAATCTCCATTAGAATCAAACTCGGCTTATAGTTTGGCCCCTTTTGTTGCGTGTTGCCAACTCAAACTGCCCGTCCACGACAACGTTACGGCGAACAGCGATTATACACGCCATAGCCGTGCGTAAACTCTCCACGCACTTGGCATTATGGCGACTATAAATCCCGCCTAACAACCCTTTGGACCAATTGTATCCTTTTGTTATGACCTAAACCAATAGATTGGGTTATGTACAAGCCTTAGTGCGTACTTGCTTGATAAAAGCGTGTTGTGTGTCCACAGTGAGTGGGCCCAGGGCCCTGCAGCGGCAGCCAGGGCCTTCACAGCCCACTGCTGGCCCCTCAATCTACTGCAGGCTACAGTGGAGGTCCGTTCAGGCCCCAGAGGGCCTCTGGGCCTCCCCAGTTGCATTCATGTGTGGGAGCGTGTGTCCTCATAGCAAATCGGGTTTCAAACAATTGTCTTTTTCCTTAGAACTAAAGCCAGGTCGTGATTTCTTCCTGCAATGTGCTGAGCGTAAAACTAACTTTGAACGTGACCCAACTTGTGGTTAGACGGGTGAAAGAGTGGATGGCAGGTTGAATCATAATGTTGAGAGCATGGAGCCATGATACTAAGGAGGCCCAACATGGTCTGTGGAACCCTTGGCTACAGCCTTATCACTTTGTTATGATAGTCTGCATCTCAGGGACTGCAAACTATAGACCACTGAGTGTGCCAGGGAGATAACGAATGATTGTGTGGTCAGTCTGGAGGCACCGGGTGGTTTGCTTGTCTTCCACGGTGGCTCTTGTGTTTGTCTCACCAAAGGTTAGCCAAGCTTTCAAGCTTCTCAGGTTTTGGTCTGCAGACCTATCACACACATTTATGGGAGATGCTAACCTGCATGAGAAAATATCGACAGGCGTCATGGTTGGTGAATGATCTGTTATTGTCCTTTGGTCAACTCTGACGATCTCCGCAGTGAGGCTTCCTCTCAGCAGTCCCAAGATGGAGGGCTTCCCCCGAGGCTGTGCGACCGCCAAGAAGGACCGAGGGCATCACAGAACTGACCACGCGCAGCAAAAAGGTCTGTGTGTGTGTGTGTGTTAGAGACTGGAACTGTCTAATTAAGGGCTAAACAAATACAATTAACTTGACGGTGCTTAAAGGAGATCTTGGACCCATTTGCCGATAATTTGCGTCTAATTGACCAATGGGTCAATTAATTTGTGAATTGGTCTAGTATTTAGCCAGATTGCTGCAGCCGTAATCCTTGAGAAATGCGCTGCTATGCAATCCTTTCGCTTAATAGTGCCCGTCAGTGTATGTCCTCTAAAGGTGCTTGTTTTCGTTGCTGATCCCTCCTGAGAAATACAACTTCTTTCTTTGCCATCGACCCTGGTCTCTGGTTCATGGTGTTTGTCCAGTGTGTCAGTGAAGGGGTCTCTATGACACAGTCCTGTAGGATCAGGGTCCTGAAGGATCAGGGTGTATGGTCCAGTAGGATCAGGGGGTATGGTTATCGTGGTTGTGAACCGGTTGCGTTCTGTTCCAGGGGTGCCGTACTGCAGACTGTCCCCTCCCCTGGAGAACGGCCTGAAGACGCCGGCCGAGCCCAAGGCGCGAGGTGGGGGCTCCGGCTCCGGTCCTCGTCCGGACAAGGCCTCTGGGCACCCCGCCCCCACCCCCACCTCCACCTCTACCAGCAGGGCCATTCAGGAGCCGCGTGGAGCGCCAGCCTCCAGCAGCCGGAGGTCCACCAACAGCGCCATCACCAGCTCCTCCTCCTCCTCCTCTTCCCCCGGGCGGCCCGACCCGGACAGCGGCCCCCAGGAGCCCCCAGAGAAGGCCCGGGGGAGCCGGCCCAAGGCCACGTGGCGGCCCGTGAGGGAGGTGCTGAACGTGGACAGCGTGCTCAGCGACATGGAGCTGCGGCGCCACCCGACCCTGCCGCACCACCTCCTGGGGTCCCAGGGCCCCACCCAGGCATGGTGAGGCCGCTTGTAGCTCACACCGACATCATGGGAGGGTGTAACACGTTCAACACTTTAATCTTGTTAAAAAGTATAAAACGTAACTACTGCCACTCAAGGCCTCTCAATCTAAACCCGACGAAACCAACCTCCAAACTCGAAGTCTGTCTGCTGTAGCGTTTGTGTCTGGTCATTTCCTATCTTGGGGAGACCCGTGCTGACCCATGTCTTTTTTTAGACTTTTATGGTTGTAATGTTTTTTCAAAGTGAGCCCCGCCTTCGTGCAGCTCTCTGGGCGGCCTTGCGCTGGTAGGGCGCCGTCTGAGTAAACCCTCTCCCTGCCTCTGCAGCCGACCGGCCCAGCCGTCCCCCCAGTGCAGCCGGGCGACTCGCGAGCCGGTCCAGACCCGAGGGGGGGACGGCGATCCGGTTCACACCCGAGGCGGGGAGCGGGAGCAGCTCCACCCCCGAGGAGAGAGCCGCGACCCGGCCCAGACCCGCGGGGGGGGGGACGGTGACCGGCGCCAGCTGCAGCAGCAGCAGAAGTGTCTGATGACCATCTACGAGGACGAGCAGCGTCTGGAGACGGAGAGCCACAGCTCCGTGGAGTCGGAGAGCCGGCCGGGTCGGCTCAAAGGAGGGGGTGGGGGTGGGGGTGGGGGAGGGGGAGGCCCGCGCACCCTGCTGCGCAGCGACACCTGGACCATCCAGAGGACCGAGTCGGGCTACGAGAGCAGCGACCGCCTGAGCAGCGGCTCCACCAACCCGGACTCACCCGGAGTGGACGGGTCCACCAGCAAGGACAGGAGGCTGCCGCCAGAGACCTTCTCACCAAGGTACAGTCCCTCTAGTGTTTAGGAGACCTCACCAAGGGACAGCTCCTCTAGTGCTTAGGAGACCTCACCAAGGGACAGCTCCTCTAGTGCGTAGGAGACCTCACCAAGGGACAGCTCCTCTAGTGTTTAGGAGACCTCACCAAGGGACAGCTCCTCTAGTGTTTAGGAGACCTCACCAAGGGACAGCTCCTCTAGTGCTTAGGAGACCTCACCAAGGGACAGCTCCTCTAGTGTTTAGGAGACCTCACCAAGGGACAGCTCCTCTAGTGCTTAGGAGACCTCACCAAGGGACAGTTCCTCGAGCAAAGTCGCTGATCCGTTCCAGTCTGCATAAGTTGACAGGGTCCAAGAAAAATGGTTTTCCATTTAGTTCGAAACAGGCAGGTTTACCAGATGAACATTTTCGATTATAATGGGTTTGATTTTCTGAATGGGTTCAACATGTCCTCACCCTTTCACCAGAGGTTTAATCCACAACCCTTGTTTGTGTTTTTTGCTTTTATTTAGCAAGGGCCAACCGCATCAAAAACAAAGTGCAATGCGTTCTCCTCCACACAATGGTAAGTTAAGTCTATATCTATAACGTCTTGCCTTAAAACTCACTCAAATACTACATTTACATTACATTCAGACGCTTTTATCCCATGCCACTTGCAAAAGTACATTTCTCATAAGAAGTATAAACAATATATCGCTGTCGGTATAGTAAGGATGTTCATAGAACCAAGTGCAAGCACTAACAATCGCTAGGTTAACCCATTCCCAGTGTATACAACAAAGATAGCTAGGATAAGATACTACACAACTAAGTACTATACTAAGTGCGACATACAATAAGTGCGTACATTGCACTTGTACATTGCACAAGTGCCAGGAAGTACAACAGGGAGGGAGTATTGGCTATGCAGAGTCTAGGTGAACTCTGAACAGGTGAGTCTTTTGCGGAAGCTTGTGAGCGACTCTGCGGTCCTGACATCGGCAGGGAGCTCGTTCCACCACTGCGGGGCCAAAAGAGAGAAGAGTTGTGACTTTGATGATCAACCTTTGGTTGCTCTTAGCAAAGTTATCAGACGTCCAGCTGAGGTAGTTGAGCGGAGCGCTCGAGCTAGGGTGTTTGGTTTGACCAACGCTTGGAGGTAGGCAGGGGCAGTTCCATTGACCGCCTTGCAGGGAAGTACCATCATCTTGAATCTGATACGAGCTACTACAGGGAGCATGTGGTGGTCCCGGAAAAGGGGGGTCACATGGGAGAATTTAGGTAGGTTGAACACGAGGCGCGCTGCAGCGTTCTAGATACCCTGCAAGGTACTATTTGTTGTGGTTAAATCATAATTTAATTCCTGTCCATTATGTGTTTTTAAATAGTCAAACACAGCCATGATGACCCTAATAACCTAATACTAGCATCTTTGGGCTTACAGCAAATTAAAAGGTAGAAAAAAACACACGTAATCCCTGAAACAATGTATGATGGATGAGTAGATACTGAGCTGCATGGAAGGACTTGTACATCGACTAGATGTCTCCTATATCCTTCTAGAGGCCAGCCCAGCATCCCGTCATTCTATGACGGTGAATATGATCCCGAGCACCTTCTCTCTGTCGCTGGACTCAAGCCGGTTTTCCTATTTCCAACATTGTTACTGCGTAGAGGATTTATGAGGAGGAACGTTCTGAGAAATAGACACGATGTTGAAAAGCTTTAAAGGCCTATGATCTACATCCGTGCTTCTCTAAGCTGTACACACACACACACACACACACACACACACACACACACACACACACACACACACACACACACACACACACACACACACACACACACACACACACACACACACACACACACACACACACACACACACACACACACACACACACACAGTAAAGTGCAGATACAATCTTATTTATTATCTATCTGCAAAAAAGTTTTTTTTTTTATGAACAATAAAAAGGTCATGAACATCATGTTTTGTAAAAACAGACTTCTTGCTTTAGTGATAAAAGTAGGAACATCTTCCATGTTACGGTTACATATTTTTACCAAAAACATCAAGATACATTTTTAAACAATTAGTTTACATCACTGACTAGTAAAAAAATAAATAAACATTAAACAAATGTCATTCACAGCACCCTCAAAGGGGCTTCACCAAACTGCACCGAGGGTGAAGCATGGATACGGGTACAGCAGTTGGTGCATTTGCTTGCCTTCTTAGCTTGCTTTAACCTATTCACCAAATAAACCCCGGCACACGCATTAATCCCAGGATAATCCCAAAAAAGCCTGGCCAGGGAGCACAGCTGGGCAGGACTGCTGCCGCTGCGGCCCGCTGCTCCCCCTATATGGGATGCTTTTGTTCATTTATTTCCGTTGACGTACAGCACGAGTCCAAAGCCAAGCACAAGCACTCCCAACAGTTCAACTCTTGGCTGCCTCTTGCGCGCGTCTCTCCAGGGCAACGGTACAGAAGAAGAAAAAAACAAAAACAAACATAACACGTCTATTTTTAAACCCGGTGCCCTCTTCTGAGCATGCTCCCGGTCCGTTCACCTTGCTGTGACTTTCACTCTGCTGCCATCTTGTTGCTGCGGGGCAGAACTGCAACGCAGGCAGGCGGTGAGACAGGGCCCCGCTCCAGAAAACAGATTGAGGAGAAGGCTGAATGTAGGCCACAACAAGTTGACCTGACGTGGAGTTAGTACAGTCAGCCGCTGTGAAATGGTTCAGGGCCAGAGCGGCTGGTTCTCCATTTGGGGATTTTTTGAGTTTTGAGCCGGGAGCATATTCCCTGTGTGTGTGTGTGTGTGTGTGTGTGTGTGTGTGTGTGTGTGTGTGTGTGTGTGTGTGTGTGTGTGTGTGTGTGTGTGTGTGTGTGTGTGTGTGTGTGTGTGTGTGTGTGTGTGTGTGTGTGTGTGTGTGTGTGAATTTATTTTATTGCGCTCCTCCAGACAAAGAACACAGGGTGGTGATTGATTGGTTATTGAAATCATGATATTTCATATCATGATACATGGCCTGGTGCACCATGTTTCCACGTAGCAGATCTCTCCCTGAGTGTGTGTGGTGTTGGCTGGTTTAACCTGTGCACAATGATGACTCAATGTGCAACACGTGTGCCCATCCGAATCGGCCAGGTGAGGCTGTGTGTACCAGCCATCCTCAACACACACCCCCACAGTCTGTTTCTGTCTGTATGTGTCTGTTTAGCTGTTTTCATCGCTATTTTTCGCAAACGACCTGATGGTCCACATGTTGCTGCCCAGTCCAGGTAAAGTACAAGCACCGACTCTGTCCCTCTGGTGGCTTCAGGTAAACAACAGGCCAGGACCCAAGGGAAGAACTGTGATCCTGGACTACCCTCCCACCTGAAGACCAGTCCAAACACAAGGTACCCAACGTCTCTCTCCAACAAAACCGGTAGGCCTTTCACATGTGCACCATAACTCAGGCATTCTCCAGGTAATACCCGGTGGTGCTGTAAGTGCGAACGGCAATGTCTGAATCGGCACCGCCGGAGTTCAATCAGTGTGAAGTCTGGAGAATTGGAGAGCCAGAGGATTCAGACTGAGCGTGTAGCGGTGATGCTGACGTGTTGAGGACGCTCCTATCAAAGAGTGTAGCTGCTTCGTACGCCTCTCTTCTTCTTCTGCGTTCCAGCTTATTTCTGCTTTCCGCTCTTCTGTTGATATTGCATCTTATATAAGTCAACATAAATGCAGTGTTGTTATCACCTCAAAGAGCTTGGAGCATCACCGACCGTCTTCCATGTTTTGTAAACATTGGGACTAAAGCCCTTGCTTACAGCA
The DNA here is from genome assembly GCF_026213295.1 of Gadus chalcogrammus. Taxonomy (NCBI): domain Eukaryota; kingdom Metazoa; phylum Chordata; class Actinopteri; order Gadiformes; family Gadidae; genus Gadus; species Gadus chalcogrammus. Next base: position 10,011,578 of record NC_079414.1, on the reverse strand, counting down.
TACGGAGTGTCTCCAATACGTGTGAACACGACTAACGCGGCTTATCTCTGGTGTGTGTTGCGTGTGTGAACGGGCCACTCCTGATCATCTCCTGACCTGAATCTCCGGAGCTCATCCAGAGTTCATCTGTGAAAGGCCTGTGGGACTGGTTCCATATTGTATATCTACGTCTCAGATGCCTACAGAGAGACTCCAGACGGCGGTTTCTCTCTCCTTATGTATAAATATTTGCTGATTTATTTCTCCAGACGAAAGTCCAAGCACGCAATGAGCGGCGGCGTCAGCAGCGGCGCGCGCAGGGCGGGCCCCTCGGAGAAGGACTCCACCAGCTCTGAGAGCCGGACCGGACCACCCAGCGACCAATCGGAGAGCAGGTCCTCCAGAGGCTACAGCGACGGAAGCCCCGCCCACCGGCACGTGACCAAGACCAGCAGCTCGGAGTGGAACAGCTCGGACGACCTGGCGTTGTCAGAGCCCGAGGACCGGGACCGCGCCTACCGCTCCGGCGCCGGCGAGACCCCCGGCCAGTCCCCAAGACTCCCCCCGCACCCCCACATCCTCTCCCCAGGCGAGACCCCCAGCGCCCAACCGCCCCTGCAGCAGCAGCAGGGACCGTCCGGGACCGCCTCCCTGAGGACCCCGTCCCAGACCCACCCCACCTTCAGACCCCGCCTCCTCCAGGAGCCCCTCCCCCCGAGGTCCGCCTCCAACGCCACGCCGTACACCAGCCCCAACAGGAAGTCAGAGACAACCGGCAGGAAGTCCTGCTCGGAGGCCAGTTCCAGGTCCGGCTCCGACCCAGAGCGGAGCACGGCGTCGTCTTGGGACGGCGAGGAGCGGGAGCGGGAGCGGGCCGCCGGTCGTAGGTCATCGTCATCGACGACGACGACGGGTGGGGGAGGGGCGGAGCAGCAGCAGGCGGCGGCGGCGGCGACGTCCGGGCCGGAGGTCGCCCTGACGACGTACTTCAACGTGGACCACTGCATGACGGAGACGTACCGCCTCAAGTACCACAACCAGAGGCCCCTGGTGCTGACGCCCACCGGACCCCCGCAGGCTCTGCGGGGGGCCGGCGGAGACCCCGGCCCCCACGAGGCGCGCCCGCAGGACCCGCCCAAACACAGACCGGACCCAAGTGAGTGACGCCAGCGTTATGCCTTCTGGGACATGTTGGAGGATTACTGCCTTCATTTGGTTCATTGGGATTTGTGCACACGTCTAAAGATAGCCGCTGTTGAAACATGAAACATAGGAAACATGAACACATAGGAAACATGAATACATAGGAAACATGAACACATAGGAAACATAGGAAGCATGAACACATAGGAAACATGAACACATAGGAAACATGAACAAATAGGAAACATAGGAAACATGAACACATAGGAAATATGAACACATAGGAAACATGAACACACAGGAAACATGAACACATAGGAAACATAGGAAACATGAACGCATAGGAAACATGAACACGTAGGAAACATGAACACATAGGAAACATGAACACATAGGAAACATAGGAAACATGAACGCATAGGAAACATGAACACGTAGGAAACATGAACACATAGGAAACATAGGAAACATGAACACATAGGAAAACTAGGAAATATGAACACATAGGAAACATGAACACATAGGAAACATAGAAAACATGGAACACATAGGAAAAAAAGGAAATATGAACACATAGGAAACATGAACACGTAGGAAATATGAACACATAGGAAACATGAACACATAGGAAACATAGGAAACATGAACACATAGGGACATAGGAAACATGAACACATAGGAAGCATAGGAAACATGAATACATAGGAAACATAGGAAACATGAATACATAGGAAACATGAACACAAAGGAAACATGAACAAATAGGAAACATGAACACATAGGAAACATGAACACAAAGGAAACATGAACACATAGGAAACATAGGAACCATGAACACATAGGAAACATAGGAAACATGAACACATAGGAGACATAGGAAACCTGAACACATAGGAAACATGAACACATAGGAAACATGAACACATAGGAAACTTCAACAAAGAAGGTCTTATACAAAATATGTTTTGCTTGTATTTTCTATTTAACCGCACCAATATTTTAGGGTCTAATCTTAGCAGGCATTGGAGCCATTTTGCTCCCGTTGTGATCAGAGGGGCCGCCTCCCTGCTCTGGGCTGTTTGAGGTGATGTGTTTGACTGTCCCCTCTCTCCACAGGCCATACGAGCAATAAGCCCTCCGCAAAGTGGAACCCAGTGGCTGCCAAAGGCCTGGACGAGCGGGGCTATTTGTGACGCTATAATTTCTTTTTATAACGTGTTGTTTGCTCGAAGAGACTGGAAGAGAACTGCATGACGGCCATCTTCCTCTGTCCGGTGCCACTTTGTTTGGGTGGGATTGGGATTTCGTCTTGGCCATGCAAGGTCATCGCAAAGATGCTTTAAAAAAACTAATCTGCACGTGTTGTTCGTTGTTTTCTTACAATGTTATATTTGTTACTTTAAGTTTGAGCTGGACGCCAAAGAGTTTACAGAATTGAAAATGTCATGTTTGAAGGATTATGTGAAATCAAATCTATTTTTATTAATTTTTCTTCTGGCAACAGTTGCCATGGTTCCCTGGGTGAATTATCTGTTGAAGAAATATAGCCTCCTTTAGTCTGGGAGTGGGGCTTCAACAGGAATCCCCACGATTTATTTTGCCAAATCTGAGCCATTTCCATTTTAAATATAGATTTCTTTGCGTTTCTTTATTTTATTATTAGGAATTGCAAATATACATTTATTGAAAGGAGTTCACGTTTTGTGAACCAGGAAATATGTCTCTCGCGAGACAAATATATGATGTCAGTAATGATGTGAACCACAGTGACGGCTGCATCATTAAAGGTCTGCCCACCTGTGCGCACCTGTGCTCAGGTAGAATAAGCCCCGCCCATTTGCATTGAAAAGTCTGTTCAGCCCTCTTTTGGATTATAATTATTATTTCTGTCTAAAGTACTCCCCAGAACCAACGGTACACTCATCCCTTATCACCCGTGATAAGGGATTGTGATAAGGCGTCTCAAATGGACACTTCAACTCAACTCGTATTTTTACATTTGTGTGTCCGGCCGTAGCATGAGTTCCTCACTGCTTTTCACCATGGATGCAGACGCATGCCAACCTTTCCAAACTTAACTTGTATTCTATAATATAAAACCACATAATACACATACGATCACGCTGTTTTTCGGTCTCCAAATAACTTGTGGAGGTTGGGAGAAAGTTGTTATGCAATACCTAAACACAGACTGCATAAAAATAGCAGAGAGTAGGCCTATAAACATTGGAAATGTTCTGCGCACACTTTAACTCAGGGCTCTTCCCCCTCCCCATCAACCAGTCCAAGTAATACAATAGTTATAAATATCTTTGATTAGACCTTTCTGTCGATTTGATTGATTTCTTTTAATAGTTTATTTATTTACGGGTGCACATCATTTCTTGTATCTGTGTGTCTGAAATCATCATGACTTCTACATGTGTTTTGTTATTTATTGCTTTATTTATTTAGTAAATATCGTTATTTAAAGGGGTACATATTTATTGGGAAATGTATTTGGTCTTCCTTGAGATTTGTAAAGATTTTCACACTGTATACACAATACCACAATACTCAGACTAGTACTACTTCTACAACCTGGGTGTTAAATCCACAAATATTATGCTTCTTGTCATTCTCTAGATCCCTGTACTCCGTTGTTCTCACATTTACAAAGACCTGTAAAGTATTTAAAATTAGGGCTCACACATCATTTGTGTATTCGACAATATTATTGTCTTACAAAGTGGTATAAACCCTGCATGTATTTTTAGAAGTCTTAACGTTCTGGTGTACTGTGGTGCCCCCAGCCTGAAATATAAGTCACTGAGTCTCGGATACCACAATTCTCGTGAATCAGAAAGTTCAATTCAAAGCCGCTTTTTTTATATTTTCAAGAATTTCACAAATAATAATATTTTTGATGAAGACACCCATAAAAAAGGATTTCTACTTAGGATTTGGACTCCACTCTTTCCTGTCTAACTGTCACATTTGTTTAAAGAACGTAGGCGTTGCTATGCATGACGTAAAGTTGGTGTGAAATACTTTTTGAAACTTTGTATCTGTAGATTTAACATTCCTGATAGCTTGTTCTAAAAAGACAGAGTCACCTTCTCTTTTAACCTCACTGAGCGTCTGGCCCAGTGGGCCTGCTGGAACAAGGTCAATAAGATGCTGGTCCTGATTTCACTGCTTTTTAATATTAACGATGAACAATTATATTAATTTAGTCACTGTCGTATACACTAGCTGTGGGACTTTTGCAGCCATCCTAAAAAAAACATTTCAAAGTTACACTTCTATATTCAAGTGCATTTTATTTACAATGATACATTTATCTTAGCATTAGGGATATGATGCAAACAGGTTACAGAGGGTTGATGAAATTAAGTCCATAAAGGATTGGCACATATTGCCCTTGTATGACATCCCAAATTTAACTGGACTGGGAAATTCAACACGGTATGCATTGATCATAGTGACGTGATCCATTAGAACAATCGATAAATCTCTCTGGTTGCTCATGAGCTGTAACTACGAACCATGATGTGTGTCTTGTGCTTCCCCATTGGCTGTTGGTTCATGCCATGTTTTAATCTTTTTTACTGAATGCAATGCTGTAAATGTTTAATGTACAGTACCACTAGGCTGTATTAACTCACTCTGTATCTTCTTTGTTATGAGTGTTCACCGAGAGTGCCTTCACAGTTTCAGCGGGAGCTCCCCTGTGTTACCCTGCTCAACTAGAGGATGTCATTTTAAACCTTTTGGAATATGCAACGCTGACAGCGAAACATACCTGATGACAGTCAAAGACACTTTATTTATTTATTACACTTTAGGATGTGAGACAAATGAGGGTTTAGTAGGCACGGCAACTCTGCTCAAGGGCCAAAGTTCTACCTCCAGGTGTGGTGATGTGAGGACTGTACCAACTGATAGGGTGATAGGTGTTGCATCATGGATAGACCAGCGTACTCCGAGGACTGTACCAACTTGGGTGATCCTCCCCCCCTCATGCATTTTGTTGGACACTCCCACCAGTGTGGTGTCAATGTAGCGTTGATTTTGAAACGGTTTCAATCGCCAAACAACATCACACCTGGTGGTAGAATGGGGGATCTTTAACGTTTGAGCTGAGCGAAATTATTTGCAGCAGACATTTTTACACTGGTCCTGACATCTCAAGGGCGGAAAGTTATATTCATGATGTCGGCCAAAGGTTTATCCGTTAAAGCGGTTTGCCGTTGGGTTGGTGTGGAGGGGGCAGAGCTTTAAATGACTGCTGATTGGAGCAGATTATTATCTGAAGAGGTTATTGAGTTGAAAATAAAGAGGGTTATTGGAAGGGACATGGCATGATGCACGACCTTTGATTTATTGGTTGACACAAAGAGTTTTAAAAAACACTGAGTAGTGCGATGGTTTTCAGAATCTGGTTGCGGTTGTGTTACTTATGTGTACTTGAGCTGAGATTTGGCCTCAAGGGGGAACCGTCGCACTCTGTTATTTGTCCGTTTCCCTCCATTCTCGTGCAGTATTGCAGAAAAGTCAGATCATTGACGTCATTGGTCCAGGATTTGGATAAATCCCGCTAATGTTCCAATCCGTCAAGGATTTATTGGACGGAAACAGAGTTGATGATTCCCCTTTGTTAAGGCTAGATTGAGTCTCCACCGAATGCTTCCTGAATTGTCTGCTACTAAGAGTAGAACCATATGAACCAACTGTCAACACTATATTTTTGTAGATGTCAATCAATATTTATTTTTATTTATTGTTAAATAAACTTTAAATGATTCTCTTGGTTTAAAATGATCATAGCCTATTTGTTTGTTTTTTTGTTTGCTCCTTAGCTGTATATATATCACATTGACCCAAAACACCACCACCAAGTATATGTACACCACACAGCGAGCACGTATCAAATTAGGTTTTATTATTGAAACCAAACACAATTTGTACAAATAGTGAATACTTTTAATATACATACATTTTTTGCCAGTGTAATGTGCACATTGGTTTATTGCGATGAATGTATAGCTGTAAGGCTGTAGTCATGACGATCTGTTGGTCAGGCGATCCGCAGTTGCTCTAAGATCTCTTGTAAAACCTCTTGGCGTCCACACCCTCATAGTTGTAGCTCTGTTGAAATAGGTAACATGGATTTATCACAATACAGTCTGCCCATAGGCATTGTGCAACTAGTGGCCATCTTGTATCTAAAAACTGTCCGGGTGGGGTATCTTAACAGAATCTTCCCTCTATAAACTTTAAGAACCAAAATGGTCGCTAGGACAATAAGGTCTATTGCTCTCTAACCGATATCGGGGTCAGACCTTCACCTACATAGGAATGCGTTCACCTATAACAATTAGTTTTATGTTATTGATTAACAATGTTGGTTCAGTGTTGACACATGTGCATGCACTCACTCCCACATACATGTGCTCACACAAGCACTTGCTCTTGTTTGAATTTATGATTTATGTGATAAAGTCTTGATCACATGGGTGGTAAGCGACTTTACATAGTGTGTTTTAATAAAATGCACATTTTGGAGCATGGTTTTGTAAAACACCAAACAACAGGACAGACGTGGCTGACTGACCTGGGTGAGTTCGTCTCCCTGGACCGTTCTGGTGGTGGTCAGCAGCTTTCCGTTGTCCTTCCTGGTGAAGGAGCCCTTCAAGGACTCTCCTTCTAGTGTCCAGGAGCCCTGTAGGGAGAGCGGCCATTTAACATCTCAGAGAAGAACATGTTTCATGCTTCAGTCAATCCTGCATTTCTGCAGCATTTAGTCAACATCCATTTTTATCCTTGGAGAAATGAATGAATGTAAATCTCTGAGTGACTAATGTGCGTTGCATTGAATTTCCTTTCTTAAACAATGTAAGTCGTCGTGTGTGCGTTGGCTTCATGGATGGGCGAGTGTGAGGACAGAGTCCCGTACTGCTCACCTTCAGCTCGGTCCCGTCGGCCAGGCTGTACTCGAAGGTGACCCCGGAGGTGAAGTCGATCTCCAGGGTCCTGAAGGTGCTGGTCTCTTTCACGTGGAACGAGTCGCCCGTCTGCTGCACTGTGATCTGCAGGTTGTCGTGAGCAGCCAGCTTCCGCTTCACCATGTTGACCCCTGGCAACAGCAGACGCGCACACCCATGACCACAAGGACACACACACACACACACACCAGACACACACACACAGACACACAAATGCACACAAGCACACATGCACACACATATAGACGCATCCAAACGCACGTACAAAAACAACCACAACCAGGAACGACACATGCACACACACACACACACAGAAAAACAAACACACACGTGAATGCATGCACACAAATACACACAGGATTAATACGGTTAACAGACTTATCCAGGGACTGTATGAAGTCTGATTTTTCAATAAACAATTTGAGGAAAGGCTACCAGCAAAGGGTGTGAATATCAGTGGCCCAAAATGAGAATAGTTTGTTACATTCCAATTCTGATTCATTTTAATTTTATTTTACAAACATCAAACTGCTGGTGTGTTCCTTATCTGCTGCCCAGAGGGCAATTCTTTTCCAACGCTGTGCTTGACATTATTTAGGCTTATACTCTCACCCCCCCCCCCCCCCCCCGCCATTCATCCTCCATTATTCCCTCCAGCTAAGTAGGCCTACTCCAACCACCACACACACAGACAGCCTCTTCCACCCTGTCACCACCGATGCTCCCAGCATGTCCTGCATGTTTCAACGCTTTCAACGGCAGGCGAACAAACAAAAAGAAAGCTCGGGCCAAAACAACTCCACTCACCCATTTGCTCCATGAATTTCTCATAATTATCGTTGCGATCCACTTTCCAGGTGCCGTTGAAGGTCATGGTGGATGTGAGAGTGTGAGAGTGTGAGAGTGTGAGAGTGTGAGTGTGTGAGTGAGTGAGGGCTACTTAGTGAAATGAGTGAGGTAGCCACAGCTCTTTATAGAGCCCTGGTTGCTGTAGGCATCACCCTTATCTTCCTAACGCCCATCAGTGCTGATGTGGCCGTTGAAAGCTCACGGTTGTATTTTTATCTTATCTCATATCTCTTCAACCCAATCTCTCTTATATCGGTACAGTAATGTGAAACACATGTGTGAGTGTGATGATTGATTCAGGGCATTTCTGATTTTATTGATATAATACAGAGGTGAACCGGTTAGGTATATTGTCAATATCTTTACAAAAGGTGTGGCTGCATCCTGTGCCAACAATAATCTGTGTTATCAGACACTGATAAGATACATAAACACTAACCTACCCGGATAGTAGTATTACATAAACTATCCCACAACACCCCTGTTTCCCAAGTTGCACTTCAACTGGCAAATCCAGCTACAGAGGACATATTCCTTTTGTTTTGTCTGTTCTTTTCAAGAGCTCTCTTTTTTATTAATGTCAATGTTTATTGATGCTAAAATACATGACAATTACTATCTATTCAACCCGCACCAACTCCATTCGTGAGTCATTTTAAAGTGTTACCTCCTAGTAGGGGTGGGAAAAATAATCGATTCTTTGATGCATCGCGATTCTCGATAGAACAATTCTGTCTCGATGCAGATAAATTAATAATCGGAATTAATGTTGAATGTTGCCTGCTGCAACATTCTGTCCGCCAGAGAGGGATAGTTTTTGGAATTTTTTAATTGAATTTATCTTCAGTGTGTATTGGCCAATCTGATTTGTCTTGTCACCATTGCGAATCAGCCTACGCATAGCATGCGTGCAAACTCACAGCCAGACACAAGAACTCCTTCTAATTCAAGAGCAGCTTTTCCTTTCATGACATAGAAAAGAAGGATTAGAAATAAAATAAAACTGAAACCTATTTTTTTGCATGCTTCCATATTGTGTTATAATGCAAGCTTCATTGATTATTGCATTGTTCATAGAAAGTCATATTTGTGACAAAAGCTTTCTCTCTTATGAAATATTAGATAAGTTAATTCATCTGTTGATGTCTTTAATGATCATCACAAAAGTAGGAAGTGATTAGCAAACTCTGAGTTGCAAACCCAGATGTATATGTATATTTTTGAAAATCACGCATGGAAATGTACATAAAATCAATTGTTGCATCTAGATGCATCGAGAATCATCGACAATCGCATCAGAATCGAATCGTTGACCTCATAATCGGAATCGAATCGAATCGTGAGGTGCCAAGAGATTCCCACCCCTACCTCCTAGAAGACCTAGAGTGATGCTAGCACCTAATCTCCCCATTCTGGTTGAGACCACAGGGCTACACTTTCATCATTGCGGACAACACATTCATATTTCAGCAACTCTTGAGAATTGGAAAGCAGATCCACGTCATTGAAGGCCGGCCTAGGTCTATCATATTTCGGTGCTGTAATGATTTGCAGCCCTGTTTTATAAAGGCCTATAAGCACTGATTGAACACTGATTGTAACAACACTGGTCTTGTGTCTCCTCCAGGTGGAACTTTGATCTGAATCCTCCCATAACCTCTTCAAGTTATAAAGTAAATATAGGCCTTGTACACATTGTGATGCTGAATGATGTTTGGCTCGCCATCAGTCTGATAAGACATTGATTGCAAGGACCTGAGACTCAGGTCAGGGTCAGAAGGGACAATCCAAGTATCTGAACTGTCCTTTCTCAGTCCTCTTATCACCGGAGACCTTTCTACTTTGACAGTATTAATGTTAGAGGGGAATGATGAAGAGATGTGTGGGATCAATAGTTAATCATCTATATTCACACACATCTAGCTTATCAGCCAGTTGTTGCCCAGCATCAGATACAGTTCTGCAGTTACTGCAGTAATGTAATCAACTCATATTTTATTACAACATTTGATGCCGAAAAATGGCAAGTTTGCCAGGCGCAGGGTCGGTAGTACATGCACTTTGGACAAGTAGGCCTACGTTGTATGTTGGCGGTAGACTGTATAAAATATGGATTCTCCTGGGAAATGAAACCTTATCCTAACCAAGTGTGAGTCTTGAACTAGCCACTAGATGGGCTGCTTCAATAAAATCACTTAAGACTTAAGACATCAAATCAGCCTTGTAATCCTGCACTATACAGGAGTATTGACTGACTGCATAATAAATTCAGGCCGCAAGGACTTATCTCCAACTTCTTAACAACACGTATTGAACACATGATGGCATTGAAGGAGAGAGACAGGAATGAATGCAGGCATCACAACAGTTTAGCATGATCTGTTTATATTATCCTCTCACCCAAACACAAACCCTAATATCAACAGTGGTCATTTCTTACACAAATATCCACGAAATCCGGTAAGCGATTTGGCACAGTTTAGAGGTTGTGAGGATAAGGAGGTGGCAAGGGGAGAGGAGAGAGTTGATGCCGCATTGTTTCATCAGGACCCACTCCTTCTTAAGTGCAGTTTAACAATAACCGATTTGACATGACAGTGATTGCAAATGGCGGTATAAGTAAAATACATAATTTTGGCACTTTCTTTTCAACAAAATATATTTTTCATTTTTCTATCAGTGTGTTTTAATATATAGTGAAACTAATACATTACAAATTAACTTTTGTTGATTCATATTAAGTTCTATTTTGCTCGTGACATGTGTAATTTACATTTTATCCATATAGTTTGTGGTATACGAAAAACCATGTAAACTTACTAAAATTGGCATATTTCGATTTTGTTCAAAGTTCTGCATTTCCTGAAAGAAAGTGTATGAATTTCACGAATACAAAAAAATCTTAAAAGATTAACGGAACTAGACAACTAAACAAGACAAAAGCCAAACACAAACCCTAATATAGACAGTGGTCATTTCTTACACAAATATCCACGAAATCCGGTAAGCGATTTGGCACAGTTTAGAGGTTGTGAGGATAAGGAGGTGGCAAGGGGAGAGGAGAGAGTTGATGCCGCATTCAGTCATCTGGACCCACTCCTTCTTAAGTGCAGTTTAACAATAACCGATTTGACATGACAGTGATTGCAAATGGCGGTATAAGTAAAATACATAATTTTGGCACTTTCTTTTCAACAAAATATATTTTTCATTTTTCTATCAGTGTGTTTTAATATATAGTGAAACTAATACAATACAAATTAACTTTTGTTGATTCATACTAACTTGTATTTTGCTCGTGACCTGTGTAATTTATATTTTATCCATATAGTTTGTGGTATACGAAAAACCATGCAAACTTACTAAAATTGGCATATTTCGATCTTGTTCAAAGTTCTGCATTTCCTGAAAGAAAGTGTATGAATTTCACGAATGCAAAATATTCTTAAAAGATTAACGGAACTAAACAAGACAAAATATATTATATCATCAAGATGAGTTTCAAACATGGTACATAGAACAGTAGAAAAAGTTCTTTCTTATTATTCGTGTGTCATCTGTATACATTTGAAGCATTTTACGATCTTTCATCTAAGAGCAAATAAGGATTTGATCGTGAACAAGTAGGCCTAAACAACATCTTTCTAGCAAAGAAACACAGGACGACACTTTTCAAAACATGTAAACCCATAATCCATAATGCCGTGTTCGTCCCCATGGTGTTTCACAACGATCCTTGTATTGTTGGCTGTATAGAAGCTCACACATTGTACAATCCTAACTCCAGTACGTACAGTAGTGCAGTTACAGTATAAAGCTGCCCAGCTGGTGAATGGAAACAACTCCAAGGATTGCGTAAGCCTCAACTGATCTTAACTCTGGAGCGGTCGACACTCAGGGCCATCAGCGAGGACCGTCAGCGAGGACCGTCAGCGAGGGCCGTCAGCGGCCGCCACCGAGGGCTGTCAGAGGAGAACCATGAGGGAGGCCAGGGTGTCCAAAGAACTGTCGCTGGTTAGAGCCCTCCACGTGGAACCAGCAGGACTTGGGACCCGTCTTTGTTCAAACAAGTCTACAAACGATATCCTGTTATGTTATTAAAAACTGATATCAAACTTTATGGTTTGATATCAGGAGAATCGTAGCCAATTCCACGGTCGTTGGAGCCATTATGTTGTGTGTACACAATCATAGACGTCCACACTATAGAGTTATGGAACACGCTCATACACACTAGAGAGTTAGGGAACACACTCATACATACTAGAGAGTTAGGGCACACACTCATACACACTAGAGAGTGAGGGAACACACTCATACACACTAGAGAGTGAGGGAACACACTCATACACACTAGAGAGTGAGGGAACACACTCATATACAGTAGAGAGGGTTAGGGGAACACACTCATACACACTAGAGAGTGAGGGAACACACTCATATACAGTAGAGAGGGTTAGGGAACACACTCATACACTCTAGAGAGGTAGGGAACACACTCAAACACACTAGAGAGGTAGGGAACACACTCAAACACACTAGAGAGTAAAGGAACACACTCATACACACTAGAGAGTTAGGGAACACACTAAGAGAGGGTTGACTACTTCTCTGGAATGACAGCAAAGCATGATGAGTTAAAAATATGAATTTAACTGTTAAAAAGGGAATTGAAGTTAAAACTCTTTTGACCAAATCCATGTAGCTAAATATGTACTTATACTATATAAATTCTTTACCATATATAATATATTATTGTTATCTTTATAATATACTTTACAATATTTGGTGTCGTTCATCCAATGAGCTAATTTGACATATATTCCTAAAATTGCTTGGAGGAGGAAGTCACCACACTGTGAGATGAAGTAATGCTGGTCATGTTTCCTAGCTAGGAATCAAGATGTAACCAAGGTTACCGAGGGGGGCACGGGGGGTGGGCAGTGCACTCAAAATGAAATCGAAATTGTCGTGTTCACCCAAATTAAATGGCAGGTTTGCGGCTAATTCTCTGCCCCACCCACCCACAAACCGCAGCAACTACACTGACGAAAAACTCCAGTTCAACAGCCTATGCGAATGTGCCAATTCTCAATCTGTTTTCTATCTTCAGAGTTTGGAGTTTTCTTTGTACGTTTACGGGCCATTTAGAATGATTTTTCATTTTATGTTTACCGGGTGTTTCGATTTTTTTCCTTGTATGTTTACCAGGCCGATTTGAAGGAGCTTCTTGTTGTATGTTAACCAGGCATTTAGAAATGGTTTTTGTTTGACGTTTACCAAGCCGTTTAGAAGGAGTTTTTGTTGTACGCTAACCGGGTGTTTGGAAATGGTTTTCGTTGTACGTTTCTACCGGGCCGTTTAGAAGGAGTTCAGTTCTCGGTGCCTTCTAGGGGAGTTCTTCTGGACAGGAACCACACCTTCATGGGCTCCTTCTTCCCCTTCATGGTGATGGGACCCCGGTACTGCAGATCGAACTGAGGGTCCGAGTTCTCCGCCGACTGCAAACACCTGCAGGAAGTGGCCGGAAGTGATGTTATGATGATGGAGATTAGTTTACATTCAAGTGCAGTGTTACAATTTGGATTCTCCCTTGAGTATCTGTGACTTTCATCTCCCATGAACTCTTTGTCTCTACATATGTCTTTGTCTTTGGTCTCGCTTTTCTGAAACCCCGCCACATACGTTATCACAGAGAAAGTCCAAGAAAAAGAGGGAGGGAGAGAAAGACTGAGAGTAAGCCAGAGAAGAGAGTTTGTGAGGGAAAAAGAGACAGAGAGAGCAAGCGAAAGAGTCAGAGAGAGAGAAGATAGAGAGTGCCAGAGAAATAGTCAGAGAGGGATGAAGAGAGAGAGAGCGAGAGAGAGAGTAAGAGAGTGGAAGTAAGAGAAGAGAGAGAGACCGAAAAAGATTAAGAGAGGGACAAAGAGAGAACGAGAGAGTAAGAGGGCTAGAGAGAGTTGGAGAGCGAGAGAGAGAGAGAGAGAGAGTGTGACCTTACCTGTAGGTGTACTCTGAGACGTTTATCTTGCCCTTCTCTCCTGTGGTTTCCGTGCGACTCGTGAGGTTGACCGTGTTGCCAAAGAGACAGTAGCGTGGCATCCTCTGACCTATGACCCCCGTCACCACCTCTCCTGTGTGGATCCCGATGGTGATCTGGCCCGCAGGACAGGTCAAAGGTCAGGAGAACATGCATCTTACACAGCTCAGCATGTGGACGTGAGAGCTTCCACCAAGTCAGTTGTTGCTAGGCAAATGACTGCCTGACTATTTATAAAAGGGGGTGAACCACATATTTTTCCTATGTGTGGAATATGCCTAAAATAAACGTATGTTGTGGTGCGAAAATGGACAAATATTGTCATTGAAAACATTGAATTATTTTAGTTTAGTTTTTATCCCCCTTTGGCTCCCCCTTCCCTCCCCATCTGTCTGGCCAGCCCTCCGACTTGTTGCACTGCAGTCTGAGATAGGAGCCAATCAGAAAGCAGAGCAGTGATTTGTGTCTCCACTGTTCATGACTGTGTCAATATGCTTGTCTATACTAAATGTCAGTCGGGCTGAGGTCCTGGTGTCAGGGTCTGGGTCTGTGTCTGTGTGAGGTCTGCTACACTGCTAGTCCCTAATATAGACACAACGTTGTGTTCCTATTTGGTGACTATGGTGATTGTAGTATTCACTCTTTTCTAAATGACAAAAACAAGGGGTGAGGATGGATGTGACTTTATAATAGACAATGGTAGGGTTGCTGATTGGCGGACCTGTGGCAGCAGTGGAGGCCTCTGCATGTAGGCCTTTTAGGGAAGGAGAAAGCGCATGGGAATACATTCTTCACAGTTTATGGATCGCAGGGCATCAAACCCAGTTTCTGTTTGTGAAGCAGTGTGCTAATTTTCTTCATCAGTGTGGCATAATACCTTGCTTAAAATATGTACTCTATATATATATATATATATATATATATATATATATATATATATATATATATATATATATATATAAATATATATATATATCCATATATCCATATATAAATGTGAAGTACCAACATTCCTATAAGTATTCTTGTTGTCCAGAGATAAGCCCTGTCAACAATCGCCATTCCACTTCCCAGGAGCCGTTGGTTAATCGGGTTTCTAATGAAAAGTTCGGAAAAATGCCGAAACCGTTTTGTCGATGTTCTACACATTTTGGTTCTACCACTTGAACATTTCAAGGATTGCAGATGAATGCTAAACAAGAGCTCAGTGAAAGATTTGTTCTCCTAAGTAGCATTGACAGCTAAAGAGGCCTGCTGTCTCTTGGCCTGAATCCATATAGCTTGTTCCTGAGAAGCTCCTGAAAATATCTCCTGGTCGAGGTCCAGAAAGATCGCCAGCAGACGAAATTAGAACCTGCAACGATTAACTTTTTCTCTTCCCGCAGCAAATGTATTTGGACTTATATTTAGTCTGGATGTAAGAATATTTATGTACCGTCTGAGGGTTTAAAGTAGAGTTTATGTTAGTAGGCCTAGGACCCTTTAATGCTGTTGTGTTCCGAGTGATGAACAAACTATCTGTTTGGCACGATACAAGAGCACAGGCTATTTTTAACCACAGAGGCACAGCGAATGATTTGTAGCTCGCTGCTGTTGCCAAAACTTTTTTTTCTTTTTTTTTTTGTTGAACACTAATAAACACACTTTTGTTAACCAGACATGATATTCCATAGTTTATCAACCGTTATATTTTGTAATTACAATAACAGACTCAACTACTCTAGTTAAACAGAAGGGTGCTGTGTTGTATCAACAAGACGGCTGCTTTGTTTTGCTTCAATGTGAAAACTATTTGGCAAAGTTAGACAAAAGTAAAGCATATGTTTTAATAAGTATTGATACAACGGAAACAGGATAAAGGACATATTATTGTCGTGATAATTTAAAAATATGATAATTATTAGGATATATTAACCTAATTACCCCAAAAAATGTATATGACTGTGATTCCACGTCTGTTGACCCTGTATCCCCCGTATAACGCACCTCCCAATTCCTACACTGTCTTGGGCGAGAGAAGGCCTACCTGGACGGGCTGGTCGTCCACCTTCACCTGGCCGGCGATCTCCATCATGTCCAGGGCCAGGTGGCTGATGGACTGGGCGTGGTGCGCACAGGGCTCCGGGAGCCCGCTCACAGTCATGTACTTGTCTCCCACCGTCTCCACCTGGGTGGGGCAGGGAACACTCACGCGTTACTCCAGGGAGCTTATTAACCTACAGTTTATGTACCTACTATGACAACTCAACGCATTGTCTTTAGTTCTGCGGCTCTGGGAGCTTTTAGGGCCCTCGTCCACGTTGCATTATTTCCCTGAGTGGCAGCGTTTTTAAATTGTCCCCAAAGAGGAGAGAGCGTGTTCCCTGCTGAAACAAACCGCTGCACCAAGCACCTTTTTATGGAGGGCTCAAAGCGCTTCTACTTGAAAATATCTATAACTTATAATAACTTTTCAAAAGGTGCTGGTGAAGTCACTGTGGCCGCTTTACAGGTAACCAATCATATATGAGAAGGGGCGGGAAATTGTTCTTGCCGTGTGCGTCTATCCAGAACTTTATGATGCGTCAAATAAAGATAAAAAACAAAGTTACATCAAAAAACTAAAACCGCGACCCGCTCCCGGATAGGTGGTTTGAAAATGACGATGAAAACGCTGGTCGGTGATACCTCGTCATTTAAAAATATAATTAATAATCTCTCACCAAAGTGCTTAACCCCAGGCTCCCCAGCTCCCGGCCAGCGCTGTTCTGCCAGAAAATACCTGCTATGTGGACACAGGGCCTTAGAATGCATTCCATTGAGTTCTCACGGCCTCCACCAAGATTCAAAGGTTTCCCTGCCCAACTAAACAAGATGGCAGCTCGGTGAATAAGGTCTATTAGGCCATTAACTTGTGTGTTTTAGGGATGAACAAAAGAACAAAACTTTTGTGTGTGTGCACAAGTGTCTTTTAGGATCACTTTTGGCGTGTGTGTGTGTGCGTGTGCTTGCATGCATGCGTGAACTTGTACTTGTATATGTGTGTGTGTGTGTGTGTGGGTGTGTGTCAATGGCCCTTGTTGTTTGGATTTGAAGCATGGCCAGAAGTCATGTTGAAACCTTGTAGGACAATGCGTTAAACACTTGCCTCAGCGCGAAGGCATTCAGGGGGCTCTGTGTACGCAGAGAGGATGGGTGGGACCACCTAGTCTGTTGGGATCCTAGCGTAAATATTACTTCTTTTGGTGACCCACTGCCTGAAGCCCGTCCCAGGGAAGTGCCGGTGTCTGTTTAGCTTCTTAAAGTGCATTCTTGTCTGAAAGCCTCGAGTGTAAATCTGCCTCGCTGCAGAGACTATAAAAGCCATTCTTGTGCTGGTGGAGAGGTCGCCGCAACTCAGAGAGGTGAGGCTGCGTTTGTTTTAGGGTGAAAAGGCCCTTCAAACGCTGTAAAACGAGTCTTTGACGGCATGAAGTGATGTCCACTATTGGATCTTATTACGTACTGTTCTCTTTAACCAGTGCTTCTGGAAGGCAGAGAGAATGACTCAGAGTGCGGTCGTTTGGCCACATCTAAACGGCTGATATCAGGTACAAAAAAATACATCTATAAAATCAACTTCATCCAAGGTTTTGTGTCGAGACGGTGTGTTTGGCATCTGAAACGCCAGGGACGGAAAGCACAACAGGACAATGAATGCGTGTTGGTGGCGGCGGGGGGGGTTCTAACCTTGTATACATAAGGGTTTTTCCGCGTGTCGGTCAGGATGTCGAAGCGGGTGTAAACATCGTTGAGCAGATTGACGATCTTGATGGCCCCCTCGGCCGAGGCGTGCTTGCTGCAGAAGGCGTTGAAGCCCACGATGCCGCTGAACAGGATGGTCACGTTGTCGTAGCGCTTGGCCGGCACGGGCCGCTTGTGGCGCAGCTCGTTGGCGACAGACGGCGGCAGGACGGAATAGAGCAATCTGGAGATAAAGACACAAAGTCATGAACGCCGGAGAGAGGAAGAGAGCAGAGGAACGCGAAGGGAAAACAAAGGAACGCTTTGTTCGTGAGCTTTCTATCTGGGCTTATAACCGCCAATACCGCCGCAACAACAACTAACACCACCAGCTCCATCAACACCACCACCACCTTTAATAACACCACCACCTCCAACAAAATCACCAGTGCCACCTTCATTAACACCACCACCACCACCGCCTCCATTAACATCACCACCACCATCACCACCGCCTCCATTAACATCACCACCACCATCACCACCGCCTCCATTAACATCACCACCACCACCACCACCGCCTCCATTAACATCACCACCGTCACCATCACCACCGCCTCCATTAACATCACCACCGTCACCATAACCACCGCCTCCATTAACATCACCACCGTCACCATCACCACCGCCTCCATTAACATCACCACCGTCACCATCACCACCGCCTCCATTAACATCACCACCACCACCACCACCACCGCCTCCATTAACATCACCACCACCATCACCACCGCCTCCATTAACATCACCACCACCACCACCACCACCGCCTCCATTAACATCACCACCGTCACCATAACCACCGCCTCCATTAACATCACCACTATCATCACCACCACCGCCTCCATTAACATCACCACCGTCACCATAACCACCGCCTCCATTAACATCACCACCACCACCATCACCACCGCCTCCATTAACATCACCACCACCACCATCACCACCGCCTCCATTAACATCACCACCGTCACCATCACCACCGCCTCCATTAACATCACCACCACCATCACCACCGCCTCCATTAACATCACCACCGTCACCATAACCACCGCCTCCATTAACATCACCACCGTCACCATCACCACCGCCTCCATTAACATCACCACCGCCTCCATTAACATCACCACCGTCACCATCACCACCGCCTCCATTAACATCACCACCGCCTCCATTAACATCACCACCACCACCACCACCGCCTCCATTAACATCACCACCGTCACCATCACCACCGCCTCCATTAACATCACCACTATCATCACCACCACCGCCTCCATTAACATCACCACTATCATCACCACCACCGCCTCCATTAACATCACCACCGTCACCATCACCACCGCCTCCATTAACATCACCACTATCATCACCACCACCGCCTCCATTAACATCACCACCGTCACCATCACCACCGCCTCCATTAACATCACCACCACCACCACCACCACCGCCTCCATTAACATCACCACTATCATCACCACCACCGCCTCCATTAACAGCACCAGCACCAACACCTCTATTAACACCGCCTCCATCAACATCACCTCCACCACAATTATTACCACTACCACCGCCATCAGCATTCCAAGAACCACCACCGTCTTTTGGCAAATTCCTTAAGCAAGCTGTTCTCGTGTTGGGGAGGGTGTTGTTTCTATGGTAACAGTAAAGATAAGATCTGCCTGAGGGTGGGGGGGGAGTAACACATGCATGCATGAAAACACACTCATGAACAACCAATAAATAACTATCTTTCAACATAGTTCACTCTCATTCTACGTTTTTTTTGGTTAACCATGTCGAGGCTTGGGAATGATCCACATATTGAGCTGCGTTGTGTGCCGTTGTGTTGTTGTGCTGACGTTGTGTCAGACATCTAAGAGCAGTGGAAGGGGAAGAAGGAGGGTGGTGGATGTGAATTCTAAACATTGTTCCCCACTATCTCCCTGGGCATCTTCCACCTCCTCTCCCACATCCTCCTCCTTCTACGCCTCCAACTCAACCCTCTCTTCCTCCACCTCCTCCTCCTCTACCTCCACCTCTTCCACCTCCTCTACCTCCCCCTCTTCCACCTCCTCCATCTGCTCCTCCACCCCTTTCTCCACCTCCTCCTCCACCTTCGCCACCACCTCAACCTCCTCTATCTACACCTTCTCCTCCTCCACCCCGACGGATCTTCATCTAATCAAACATGTCTCTCCCTGGGAGGAGGCGTTGTGGCGCGGCTACGCCCCTTATCCACCACTCAACTATTATCATCAACTCAACATAGAGAAACATGTCCTCAGGACTCCAGATAGAAGTCTGTGACAAACATCACAATAATCTTTCATAATGCTGGTATAATGATGGGAAATTGTTATTGTAACTGTGATTGTCTACGGTCAACTATTTCCGACTCAATTATTGTTCACATAAAACCTCCCTTTCTAATCCAATCATTATGATCGTTCACGTCATAACATAAACCATGAGATTATATTTAAAGCTTTAGAGGGTTTGACGGTAACGTTACTTTACTTTAAAGGAGAAACTTGAGGTTGAAGACACTCACTTGTACCCATATGATCTATTAATCCCTGAATTACTGGGACTCAAATAACGATAGAGGAGGCAGGGGAGGGTTTGTAAACCCTTCTTTGTGGCACACTCAAACATTTCCCCAAATAATTGTTGACCGAATATCAATTTCTAGAAATGAGTAAAACCTTGGAAATACATAAATAAACAAGGACTTAGACAAAACAGGAGCAAGCATCATGCTCCAGACCGTCGACAGGTAGACCTTGAGGTTTAAGACTCAGACCCTTTATGCAGAGCACCTCAGATCGGACACTGAGGTGGGAACCCAGAGCCTTCTGGCTCCAACCCCAGTCGCGAGGCTATCCTACGTGTTCACCACCCACTTCCTCCTCACAGTCTGCCTAATGAGCTTAGCCTCAGTCCCTCCCCTCCCCTCACCGGTCGGTCTTCTTCTTCTCGTCCTCCAGGGCCCTCAGGGTGTGCTGCAGGCGGTCCGTGAGGATCTCCAGCTCCTGGGTCAGCTTGTACTCCTCGCGGAACTGCTCCCCCAGCAGCACCAGGTCCCGGGTGGCGTCGTGCAGCGGGATGTCGCTCAGGTACAGGCCGCGGCGCGTCAGGTCGTCCAGGTTCATCACGCTGGGGGACGCCATGGAGAGAAGACGGGAATACCAATGTCGATACATGTGGTTATTTGTTTACATTTTTTTATATTAAAGGTGACATATTATACCACCGGGTGTGAGTTTGATTAGCCGTTACAAGCCGAAAATCTGCCTCTTCCTGTGTTTTAGTGACATCATAAGTGGGCGTGTCCACCTAGATGTATGACGGATAGATGAGCAACGTTTGCTACGGTCCGCTGGGTAGGCTGGTAGGTTGATCTATCCAGCACACATCTAGGTGGACGCGCCCACTTGTGATGTCAGAAGAGGCAGATTTACAAAGGATGCGAAGGTGAGCATTGGGGAAATCCATCAAGGCTTCCAGGATAAAGACGTGTGATGTGGGTGGGGGTACTGCAGGTGGAGCTCGGGTGGGGTCCTTCGGGTCTGTAGTCTGAGAAGATTCTTGGACATGTGGGACTGTCTCTCTGTTTCGGTTGTATTTTTTCGCCATTGTGCATTGATTGGTGATACCAATGATTATAAAAAAAATGGTAGAAATGATCAATTGGAATTACATTTTTGCAGTGTTGGGAATGTTACTTTAAAAAGTAATTAGTTATAGTTACTCACTACTTGTTCCAAAAAGTAACTGAGTTAGTAACTAAATTACTATAGAATAAAGGTAACTTAATAAAAGTAAGTTACCAGAGAAAGTAACTATTTGCGTTACTGTAAAAAATAAAATGCAAGTAATATTTACAAATTTTCCTTGATTGTTTATGTCCACATTTATGTTAGTTAATATAATGTTAAACATAATATGTTTCTCTATAGATTTCTCTTCATACCATCTCATGTACTCATTGTAAGGAAATACACAGATACAGTAACATTTTCTCTATGGCAGAGTGGTTGTTTATGTTCTGGTTAATTCTTGGAGTGCTGAGTCTCAGACATTAAGGGGACTTAAGTGCTCTAACCCCACTTGAAGACGCTCCGGAAACCCTAATCCCTGGATTTGTAAATAAGGGTCATTGGCGTGCGTACAGATGGCTCTGCCAACGTCGTCGTAAAGTAATGTAGCCGTGTTCATACGTTACATAACGCGACATGCCAACTGCACACTGGCTGGGCCGCTTCAGACCTGGATGTTAGCTCCGAGCTCGGTTCAGCGCTGGGTGTCAGCTAATGTCTGATGGATCTAATAATAATACACTGTGTACAATGCACACGTAATGATCTCAAAGGACGTGCACACGATCTCACACATACACACACACACACACACACACACACGTAATTACTTTGTGACAAAGAAAACGCCTTGTGTTATTGTTGTGATTCACATCGTTACCATGGCAATGCAAAAAATCACAGCGATGAAACATTTTCAGTAAAGAACATGGCATCCCATAACCCTCCACCCTCCTCTAGAGAGAGAGCAGAGGCTGTCTGGAAGACAAGCAGAGAGCTGCATCTGCATTCAAAGATAGACCTGTGTTTGTATGTATTTGTGTGTGTGTGTGTGTGTGTGTGTGTGTGTGTGTGTGTGTGTGTGTGTGTGTGTGTGTGTGTGTGTGTGTGTGTGTGTGTGTGTGTGTGTGTGTGTGTGTGTATGTGTGTGTGTGTATGCTTGCATGTGTTACATGTAAGTTTAAAAAGCCAGAGATGGCCATAGTCTGTTTACCATCTCATGTATTTGTAATGAAATACACCACCCCCCCCACAAGACCCAGACAACAGCAGTACAGCCCCTCCACCCCCAGCCCATACTCCCCTCACCTCCCAGTGTACACATACAGTAGTCTTAAGGCCGCGTAAGCACCTTCTAAGTCACACACACACACACACACACACACACACACACACACACACACACACACACACACACACACACACACACACTTACACACTTACACACACACACACACACACACATGCACACACACACACACGCAAACACTCGCACACACAGAAACACACAGAAACCACACACACTGAAAGCTCCCTGAGCCAAGGCAATCCTTTCATTGGCCCCGTTGCTCGCCAAAGCGTGAAATAAATATGTTTCAGGCGTTACTACGGCGACTACAGTAGCAGCAGCTGGGATGACCGACACAGGGGAGGAGAGAACGAACTGAAACATACACACACACACACACTCAGACTAACACAAACACACTCTCTCACACCAACACACACATTCACACACACACACACACACACACACACACACACACACACACACACACACACACACACACACACACACACAGACAAACACACACACACACACACACACGCACACACACACACACACACAAAACCACAAACACATACACAAACCCACACTCACACTCACACTGAAGCGCACACAAACAAACACACACAGGTCAGTGATGTCACCAGCTCCCCCTGACCAGGACTGCAGCGTGGGACAAAGGAGAGCGCTACGTCTTGGTGACATTTTGAATCCGTCTGTCTCTCCCGGCCCCTGGGCAACCATTCTTGTGCCAGCACTGAACTCTCTGGTGGAAAAGGTCAGAGAAACCTTGCACAGAAACAATGAGATTATATATTTATGTATCTATATATATATAAATAGATATGGATTTTGTAGAACTGTGATTGGTTGTGGTTAAGTCACATGGGCTTGTGGAGGGAATGGATCGTTAACGGATCTGGCAGTTTACATGATGATACATTTACAGGCAGCAAGATATGTGTTGTTTTGACGCGGTACACTCTGAAATTGGGTCTTTATTTGTGTCCTTTTCATGTCCAGGTTTATCACAACATTCCGATACTAAAACCGGACCTTGTGTTCGGGCAGAGATGTTTTATGTATTTCCTGTGTTTTTGTATTGGATGGGAAAGGTTTTTTTTTCAGATGAGCTAAATGTTAAGCTAATATGATTCTGTAACGAGGGACTTTCTTGGCTAATATTATTCTGTGACGAGGGACTTTCTATTGACGACAACCCAAATCAAAAGGAGTATACACACAGTTAAACACAGACAAGTACTCATCGGTTAATTCCCTGAACCTCTAGGACTGACCCCTCCTTGGTTCTCATCGTCTTAATGTCAACTCGCGACAGTAATTCAATGTTTATAACAGAAATGCTTAACGAGTTCCGCGCAGAAGAGAAAATGACCGTAACCAACTGCCGTAATTTTCCCTCGGGAGGTTTTATTTGCTCTTTAATTCATCAGCTATTTATTTAGCTGCTTCAGCCGTCCGGGCTGCTGGATGTGAGCAGAGATATAATGGCTGTTAAAACGATCGTGAGGCAAAAGGTTGCCTAATGGAGGGCCGAATACGAGCACATGCAACCCCCTCTGGATAATGAGAGCAGGGGACGTGATTCATGGTTTAATTACAGTAATAATACTTGGTTTAGTAAGCATGACGAGAATTTGCTGCTGAAAGGACCCGCGTCGTTTCAGCATCGTCATGGTGGGCCCCGTGGTATTCCTGTGGGAGTTGGGATTCAAGTGTGTGAGTAGGTGGGAATTTTGTTGTTTTTATATACCAATGGCAGTATGTGTATGTGTGTGTGTGTGTGTGTGTGTGTGTGTGTGTGTGTGTGTGTGTGTGTGTGTGTGTGTGTGTGTGTGTGTGTGTGTGTGTGTGTGTGTGTGTGTGTGTGTGTGTGTGTGTGTGTGCGCTAATTTGACATGCCTGTGCCTTTGCATGCCTTTGCGACAGAAAAAAGTCGTTATTGTCATGGTCCGCTCCTGGTTTTCCCATTCACCTGCCTGCCACTCTGATGACTCCTAATTAACCAAACCACCTTCACCTGTGCTCCCCCTATATCAGTCCTCTCCTTCCAAACATTCCCTGCCAGATTGTCTCTTGTGTTTCACAGTGCTTTCCCGCGACTTCAAATCCTGACCCACCTCCGATCCTGCCTGATCTCTGATCCCTGCCTGTCTGACTATCCTGCCTGTTCTCTGATCCCTGCCTGCCTGACTATCCTGCCTGCCGCCCAGCCCCTGTCGGTCTGTCTGCTCCTCTGCCCCCGACTCCTGATCAACCAGCCTGCCTCCCCTGCTTTCGACCCTTCGCCTGCCTGACCTCCCGATCGCCGTCGCGTCCCTGTCGGTCTGTCTGTTCACCCGTTCCCTACTGCCCATCTGCCCTCCCGTTGCCGACCTCTGCCTGCTGACTACTCTCTTCCTGCTGATCCAGCATCTGAATAAACTCTTGTAACTGTTCAAAGCTTGTCGTCAGTCTGTGCACAATGGACCAGCCCAGACGGGCGACCGCATCTCCGGGTTGGAGAGCGGACTACAGCATGTGATGGCCGCCACGGCTCAGGGACAGCAAGACCTGACACAGATCCGCCAGAAACTGGCGAACGTCGAGACCGGCACCACCGCTCCACCTCCTGATCCAGCGGCGACCGAGACTCCGGCCTCTCTACCCCGGGAGCCTAGTGTAGGAGTCCCCGAACGTTACGATGGCGACCCTACCACCTGCAATACCTTCCTGTGCAATTGCGCAATTATCTTCTCCCTTCAGCCACTCACTTTCGCCTCCGAAGAGGCCCGGGTATGGCTTACGCAATAAATCTTCTCTCCGGATGGGCGTGTCTTTGGGGCACAGCTGAGTGGCAGAGAGGGACCTCCGCCTGCCACTCCTTCCGCTCCTTTGCCGAAGAGCTCAGGAGAGTCTTCGGGACCGGCCCTCTGGGAGCCGAAGCCGGCCGAGAATTGTTAGCCCTGTTCCAGGGAAGCCGTTCACTCTCGGACTATGCCATCGATTTCCGCACCAGGGCTCCCATGTGTGATTGGAACCCGGCCGCCCTCCGCGATGTCTTCCTACAAGGGCTGGCTGGGTACATCAAGGATGAGCTCGTTACCTACGACCCGCCGTCATCACTGGAAGCCCTGATCGAGCTCGCTAGACGCCTCGACCTCCGAATCCAGGCTCGCAGGAGGGAGAGGCGTTCTGAGGCCCCGCCACGCAGTCCTTTTCGCCCGTGGTCCCCGGCAACCACCGCCTCTCTTCCGCTGACCCCAACCGCTCCCCTGACAATGGGGAGTCCGGAGCCAATGCAGCTGGGCCACACCCATCTTTCTCCGGAGGAGAAGGAGAGAAGACGGAGGCAGAACCTCTGTCTGTACTGCGGCCAGCCTGGACACTTCGCCGATCAATGCCCGGTAAAAGCCACAGCTCACCAGTAACCAGAGGCATACTTGTGAGCTCCATCCCAGACTCTGCCTCATCAACAAGACCCACCCTCTCCGGTAAGCTCCTGTTGCCCTCCGGTACCCATCCCATAACCGCCCTTGTCGATTCTGGCGCAGACGAGAGCATCATGGATCGGTCCATCGCTCTTCGTCTGGGACTCCATCCAGAGAAACTGCCATTACCGATCTCCGCCAGAGCTCTGGATAGACACGTGCTGGGGAGGGTAACTTTCCGGACAAACCCTGTGCACATGCTCCTGCCGGGAGGCCACAGAGAGACCATTAAATTCATGCTCCTGTCTACACCCAACCAGCCGGTCATCTTAGGTCACTCCTGGCTTCGCAGACACAACCCCAACATCGACTGGTCTACTTGCTCCATCCGAGATTGGGGGATCATCTGTCAGCAGTCCTGTCTCAGGATCCCTTCACCGTCGCCTGTTACTCTCGATCCTGCTCCAGCCTTGGACCTCTCCGGGGTTCCTGCCGTTTACCATGACCTCAGAGAAGCCTTCAATAAGGCCAGGGCCACTTCCTTACCCCCTCACCGTCCCTACGATTGTGCCATCGACCTACTTCCGGGCACTTCACCCCCCAAGGGACGCTGGTACTCCCTCTCTGCTCCCGAGTGAGAGTCCATGGAGGACTATATCCAGGGTTCCCTAGCCGCAGGGATCATCCGACCCTCCTCGTCACCGGCTGGGGCCGGGTTCTTCTTCGTGGGCAAGAAGGACAAGTCCCTGAGACCCTGCATCGATTATCGAGGTCTGAACAACATTACGGTGAAGAACCGCTATCCCCTTCCACTACTCTCCTCCGCCTTTGAGCAGCTCCAGGGGGCAACGGTCTTCACCAAACTCGACCTGAGGAATGCCTACCACCTGGTCCGTATAAGAGAGGGAGACTTCCTGACCGGTCTTCTTGCGTCCAAGGGCCACACTGTCGTCCTCCCCCTTGTAAATCGGTTTAGTAAGTTGGCCCATTTAATCCCCTTTACTAAACTCCCCTCTGCCAGAGAGACTGCATACCTGCTCCTCCACCACGTCTTCCGCCTCCATGGGTTACCCACCGATGTCGTCTCTGACCGGGGGCCCCAGTTCACCTCGGTTTTCTGGAGGGAATTCTGCAGTCTAGTCGGGGCTACCGTCAGTCTATCTTCCGGCTTCCATCCCCAGTCAATTGGACAGACGGAGAGAGTCAATCAGGACCTGGAGACCACCCTTCGATGCTTAGTGAACCGCAATCCGGCCTCCTGGTCCAACCAACTGGTATGGGTAGAATATGCGCATAACACCTCACCTGTTCATCCACCGGTCTCTCTCCCTTTCAGTGCGCCTACGGGTACCAACCACCCATGTTCCCCGACCTGGAGAAGGAGTCTTCCTGCCCTTCGGTCCAAGCCCTGAACCGGCGTTGTCGACGCACCTGGACCCGGGCTCGCACTGCTCTCTCTAGGGCTGCAGGTCGCCACTTTGCCGCCGCCAACAAGCACCGTTCGCCGGCCCCTGCCTACCGGCCTGGCCAGAAGGTCTGGCTCTCCACCCGAGACCTTCCCCTTAAGCTGGAGAGTTGCAAGCTGGCCCCCAGGTTTATAGGACCCTTCCCCGTCGCTCGTGTCATTAACCCGCCGGCGGTATGCCTTCGGCTCCCTAGGGCCATGAGGATCCACCCGATGTTCGACGTCTCCCGACTCAAGCCCGTCCAGGAGAGCCCACTGGCTCCTCTCGTTCCGCCTCCTCCTCCCCCTCAGCTCGTCGACGGCGTCCCGGTATACACTGTCTGGCGCCTCCTTCGCTCCCGCCGCCGTGGACGTGGGGTACAGTATCTGGTGGACTGGGAGGGGTACGGCCCGGAGGAGCGCTCCTGGAACCCAGCTCGCTTCGTCATGGACCCCCGTCTTATCTCTGACTTCCACCGATCCCATCCTGACCAACCTGCCCCGCCTGCCCGTCCGCCCGCTACAGTTCCACCGGCGAGTGGTTATTCTGACCTGCCGGGGAGAAGGGACTTCGATGTTGCGTCCTCCTCCTCTACGGAGGACGCAATCTCCGAGGTCTCAGAGGAATTGCCCCTATCGGTCTGTCTGCTCCTCTGCCCCCGACTCCTGATCAACCAGCCTGCCTCCCCTGCTTTCGCCTGCCTGACCTCCCAATCGCCGTCGCGTCCCTGTCGGTCTGTCTGTTCACCCGTTCTCTACTGCCCATCTGCCCTCCCGTTGCCGACCTCTGCCTGCTGACTACTCTCTGCCTGCTGATCCAGCATCTGAATAAACTCTTGTAACGCTTGTCGTCAGTCTGTGCACTTGGGTCCTGCCAAACGCCGCACAGTTAACAGTTATCACTATTTAACTATTGAAAGATAATAAATACCTTTGGGAGTTGCCGGCAGGCTACCTGAGGAGTGGGCGGAGCCTGCTTAGAGGAGTTGCCGGGGCCTACCTGAGGAGTGGGCGGAGCCTGCTTAGGGGAGTTGGCGAGGGCCTACCTGAGGAGTGGGCGGTACCTGAGGAGTGGGCGGGGCCTACCTGGGGGAGCACAGGAAGAGGATGTTCTCGGCCTCTGGCAGGTAGATCATCTGGCCCTTCAGCCTCAGACAACTGATCTCCACGCCTGTCAGCTCGTCCTCGTTCTCCACCGGCTCCACGTTCAGCAGGCCCTCCTGGGGGGGGACCACGATCATTCTCATATTCACCATCATCATCATCATAGTCCTCATCACCACCCTCCCCATTATCACCATCATCGACATCAAATAAATTTATTATAAATAAACAATTATCAAAACAAATGTGTATCAAAATAAAACAGAATACGACTGTTGTCAATAATCTAAAGAATTAGAAAATGGATACACTTTGTTCACGTGTACATTGGCTTCACTGCTGATGTCATTTTTGTTGTTTGATTTGTGCTGGCCTTTCATTGTTGCCCACTGTAAACTCTGAATATCTGTCCAGTTCAGGGGATGAATGAAGGGTTTCCTAGCTCATCTTCTCCTGTCTCTGCATACCTTGCTCCGCAAGACGAACACGGTGTTGATGTGGGAGAGGATGCCGTGGAAGCTGAAGTCGATGTGCGGACGCACCAGGGAGAAGACCGACGGGAGGTTACAGGTCCCTGGTTGGAGCTGGAGAGCACAGCACAGAACCGGCTCAGTAAGGAGAAAAGAGCCAGGTCAGTAAGAAGAGCAGAACCAGGTAATTAAAGGGATACTTCACAGGTGGAGATATGAAGGATATATGAAGTCAATAATTCTATGTATTATCAATTAAATCGTTTCATCCTAGCCTAAGAAAAGGCAGAGAGTGTCTCTCTGGCTCAAGAGTAAGAAATCCTCCAACTACCACAGTGCATTGCGCTCGTTGCACCGCCCGCCTGTTTCCGTTTGTAGGGGGAATGACCCATGGTCCTAGCGCGGGTGGTAGCGTGAGCAAACTTTGTGTAAACATATCCCCGTGATACGTTGACTAGTTTAGACTTCTGCCCTCCTGTTTTCAAACTAATCATTTGTATATTACTGTACAAGATAAAAACATTTGCTAATTACAGTAGCTCAGCATATCAAGTATTTGTAATCAACCTTTTCTCCCCAGTTGAAATAAATGTTTATCTTATACAGTAGGCCTACTTTAGTGTAACTAAACTTGTTTAGTTTTTTCTTTTGTTTACTTTCGGGTTAGTAAACAAATCACAACAACCAACATGAATTTGAAGTTTTATTCAGGAAAAAAGTATTTACAAAAATAAAACGTGTAGGGTGCGTTAGAGTCGAAATAGTCACAGCTCATCTTGAGCATCTACTGTCTCCTGGTAGCCACGGTAGTGCCCATCTTGTGCTGAGTAATTAGCTCTGATGGCCTGGATAACACAGGAAGCCGATAATGTCTAAGAAAGAAAGAGAACAACGTTAGCAAAGCAAGACACAGTAAATGATGCCTTGAGTAGCTTATACAGCATTACACCGACTTCAAGCTAACTGACGTAGCCTATGCTCTTCCAATAAGATCGGCTACTTTCGGATAACTACATTGTTACGTTCCCCGGGACTCAAAACTATTGTAGCAAATGTGTTGGTAAAAAAACAAACACTTACTCTATGTTCCGACGTCTGTTTCTCTCGGCGGGCTTTGGCTGGCGTTTCCAGTTCACTTTCTGGGCCCGGAAATATGTATCCAATACCCAACTGTTCAGATGAGGCGTAAAGCCTGGGTGAGAGGTTACACACATGGCCCCATCCTCGCCAGATTCAGCCATTTATTTTAGAAGAAACTGGCATTGCTGAAATTTGCTGCCGCACAGGGACTCTGTGTTAGTGTCTATAGGCGAACAGAGCAAACCGGCTCGCTCCGGCTCCTCGTCCTCGGCAACAGGCAAGGCTTGTTCAGCTGCAGCCGCCGCAGCAGCCTCCCCCTCTATTCTTCGTCAATTCTTCCTGGCTGTATTCTGGCTCGTACGAATAGCCCAGAATGTCTGAATCCAATAATAGATTTTCTAAATCCACTTTGGCTGTTTGACATTGAAATTTTGTTCTCTAGCTAAGCGGTGAAGAAACATGGCGGACATTGTGTTTACATCTCGTCAAGAGCTCCCGCCCCCCCTCATTCATTATTGGTGGGCTCACAAATTTGCGGAACCAGTGGTTTGTAGTCCTCGGCCCTTCTAGCAGGCAAGCAAAGTTCTCCTGACATGACGTCAAACGCGTCTTTTGACGTCATCTCGGGAGAAAATTAGATCAGGAAAGCTGGGCCAAGGGAAAACTGGGTTAGACTGAAGGAAAAAAAACTTTTTTTATATATTACAATAGTGATTTTATAATGATAGAACGCCGGTTCTGAATGGGTGAAGTATCCCTTTAAGAAGAGCCGAACAACGTCATTAAGAACACAGAGACCAGGTCATTAAGACCAGCAGAACCAGGTCATTAGGAACACTAGAACAAGGTCAGTAAGAAGAGCAGAACCAGGTCATTAAAACACCAGAACCAGGTCATTGAGAAGACTAGAACCAGGTCATTAAGAAGAGCAGAACCAGGTCATTAAGAACACTAGAACCAGGTCAGTAAGAAGAGCAGAACCAGGTCAATAAGACCAGTAGTACCAGGTCATTAAGACCAGTAGAACCAGGTCAGTAAGAAGAGCAGAACCAGGTCATTAAGACCAGTAGTACCAGGTCATTAAGACCAGTAGAACCAGCTCAGTAAGAAGAGCAGAACCAGGTCATTAAGACCAGCAGAACCAGGTCAGTAAGACCAGTAGTACCAGGTAATAAAGAACAGCAGAACCAGGTCAGTAAGAACAGCGGAACCATATTATTTAGAACACACTGTGTATGTCTGTTTGTGTGTGTGTGTGTGTGTGTGTGTGTGTGTGTGTGTGTGTGTGTGTGTGTGTGTGTGTGTGTGTGTGTGTGTGTGTGTGTGTGTGTGTGTGTGTGTGTGTGTGTGTGTGTGTGCATGTGTGCATGTGTGTGCGTGTGCAGGGGGGTCACCTGGGGCAGCACACGGTAGATAGCGTTCCCGCACTGCGTGAGCACCAGGTCCTTGTCGAACATGAGGTGGAAGGGGAAGGCCTTGCAGAAGGTGTAGGGGCTGATGCGAGTCTCCTGGGTGCCGTTCTCTTCGAAGCCGTCCAGGTCCTCATAGAAGGCCTCCTCCTCCGAGTCCTTCTCCTCGATCAGGAACTTGATGTGGTCGCACTCCTCGCTCTTCTGTTGGATCACCTGGAGGGCATTTGGTTTTCAGGAACTGAAGAAGGGCTTGGTTTGTGGAACAGCGATTTTTACTTTAGAATAACGGAATTCTTTTGTCAGAAGGCGGAAACGCTTTTTAAACCCTGTTGTTAAAACTGTGCCGGGTTATATTGTGGGGGAACTAGTGTTTGTAGTTCGAAAAAGGGGTTATTAGAACCTTTTGTTTGTTTAAAGAGCAGATTTCCAAAAGATTGTATCTTACAACTGCAAATTACTTGACAATGCTGCATGTGGACTTTTCACATAAAAACTGTTTCTTTCATGACATTTCTTAAGAGTCTGAAAAACACGATGGACATAACATAGTACTGCTAGTGTTAAACAGGTGCTGTCACGTAACAAGTGTGTGTGCGTGTGTGTTTGTGCATGTGTGTGCGTGTATTTGTGTCATCCCGTCCAATGGGAGTACAGCAATAAGGCGCAGTGTCGCGGGGAGCGGACTGTCTGCGCCCTGTTGCCATAGCAACGGTGGGCAACAGCGCCAGAGACTTGGGTGTCACATTTGGAACACCTGACGGTTCTTATTTTTTCCTGTTCTCTTTATTTCTGGTGTTACACAAGTGATCTCATGGAGGCCGTTGTCGAGCATCTCAGCACAGTGATTAGTTCAGAGCGGAGCTAAGGATAGCTACCTGGTGAACGGAGGGAAGGCGGTATTCCCCTGGGGACATACCAGAATTATCCAGCTTTCACACGCAGGCACGCAGGCACGCACGCACGCACGCACGCACGCACGCACGCACGCACGCACGCACGCACGCACGCACGCACGCACGCACGCACGCACGCACGCACGCACACTCAAGGGTCAAGGTAAACGTAGCTCAGCTCAAATTTGCTAATATTCTCTGTAAATTTAACTTGGAATGTGAAGAGAAAACAAGGATGTTTTCCTTCTTCATCGCACCAAGACAAACTCCACACACACACATTCTAACCTTTACACACACACACACACACACACACACACACACACACACACACACGCACACACACAGCGCGGCATCTTGACCCCGACACACACACACACACACACACACAGACACACACACACACATGCACAGAATAAAACCACAATGTTTGATGGCAGTATTACACCCATTTAAACAAAAAGGGATGATGTTGAGCACATTCTGAATAACAAGGTTACAACAAAAGTTTTGGAAAGAATATGAAGCATTCACCGCAAAACGCGCGCGGGGGGGGGGGGGGGTCTTAGCTTTCCTTCACAATAAAAGTTAGAGCACCGAAACGAACCTTCATCTCGATCTCGGTGCCGTGGATCTGTTGGGCCACGGTCTTGATGATGCCGATCACGATGTCCTGCAGTCCCTCCCTCTCGGAGTAGTAGTGCAGGATCAGGTTGTTGCCTCGCTCCGCGTCCGTGCAGCGGAACGACGGGGCCCTCATCCCGGGGTAGATGGTGCCCAGGTGGTCGTGAAGGGCATCCAGGTTCTGATGAAGACATTTGCAATTACAAACACTGGGGTAAAAAGAGGATACTTTTACAAAATGACAGATTTTGCATGGGTATTTTCCGGATCCTACAGATTGGAAACTCTTGGAGGGAGTCTGGACGATTGAATTGATGCAGTGATGAATTTCCATGAATTGACTTATGACCTGAAATCCTAAAAATCGAGCCATATTTACTTGGAGGAATTCGCGGACGTTTGACCCCAACACTCGCAGGATAGTGTCGTATCCCGATTCCTGGCAAAACTCGAAAAACATCTTCCCAAACATTTGTAAAATGTCCCCTGCGTCAATTTCTGAAACACATGATATTAAACAGTTAGCTTTACTTCCATATGAACACATCTGTTCTAAATAGTAATAAAATTAAATAAAATATT
Source organism: Gadus chalcogrammus (assembly GCF_026213295.1). Lineage (NCBI taxonomy): Eukaryota > Metazoa > Chordata > Actinopteri > Gadiformes > Gadidae > Gadus > Gadus chalcogrammus. Next base: position 9,977,885 of record NC_079414.1, on the reverse strand, counting down.
TTGCAGAATGTAAATTTCGATTATGCCTACGGGAAATTGTATGAGAGATTCCTACCTCTCACTAAGGGGCGGGAAGGAGATAGGAGGCATCTAGCATCTAGCGTATACGGTCCGCGAATGAACGGAAGCACATGCTCATCCGCACGACCAGTACATTTCCGCGGACGCACAACGCAGAAAGTACGCCCGAGCCTTTAGACTCAGGTGTTGGGGTTGGAACCCAGAAGCTTTCAGCTGGGAGTCAACACCCTAACCACTAGCCCACCCCCCCCCCCCTCTAGTGTATACTGTAGTAATTCAATAGGAATGATTCTTAGTAAGGTAGTGTGTAAACCAGTTATAAAAAAGAACAAAGACTAAACACATCACTTACTGAGGACTTTACTGGCGGCTGCCACAAGATCGTAGGTTTTTGCGTCATCGTAAATAATTCTCACTAGGAACTGGCCCTCGACATCCAGCTGGGCCTCTCGCCTGCAACAAACAGACATATTTCCATCTGAATCATATGGATCTCTGTTGACACCAACTGTTGGAAGAGATGACAGTTGATAAGATGGAATATAGAGATGCTTCTACAGTGTAGCCAGGAATGTGTGCTCCTGAGTGTTAACAGCTGAACAAACAACCCAAATGGCATTTTGAAAAAGATTACGTGTCAAATCTGCACATTCTGTAATTTTAGCAAAGCTCAAAATAGGCTACAAGTAGCCACACTATTTATCAGTTATGGTTTATGGATATACTTGGGAAGAGATGATGAAAAAGAAAAAAAGATTTGAGGGGGAAAAAAGCTTTTCTTTTAAGGCTGGGTGAGTTCACAGGAGCCTAACAGAACACATTTAAACTTTAAACGGTCACAAAGCCAAATATTTGAGTCTGCTGAAATAATACACAGTGAATGATCGCTGGGCATTTCTCTTGCAGGCTAGTTATGTTTGCACTGAAAAGCTTTTGAACGTTTTTGGTGAGGATTCTTAAATAAAATCACTTTTATTACCCATTTTAGCCTATTTCTTGAAGTGTATTGAACATAGTACATTTCAAATTTCGTTGATTGGGGTAAGCCTGTTTGCTTAACAAATTTTCTGGAAAAAGTTTGATTGCTTTGACCCATAGTTTATCAATCGTTTCGAGTTGTACCCAGAAAAGCAACATGGACTCAAAAACTCACTTGATATCTTCCCAAATCCCCGGACCATAGTTCCTCAGTACGAGCAGCTCCAACGCGTGGTTCACAAAGCCATACTGAAATGTAAATAACATTGTATACCGCAGAGCAGACTGAAACTGAAAAATAAAATGTATATTTACTCTTAGGCTATATCCTCTTCGCTACCAAGGTACATGATGCGCTGACATCAATATACTCCCACGACCATAATATTAATTGTCAACAGACATGTATGCATTCATATCATAAACAGTATACCATAACATGATATCGTATTATATATAACCAAATAGTGGTCCCTGTCTGAGCAGGAAACGTCAAACGAAAATAGACCGCATCCCCATCGTCCGACGTCCGCAAATACACTTGAAGTATAATAGCTTGTGGACGACGTAAAAACACGATGCACGTACCATTATATAGGCTGCTCTTCGTTCTTTCGTTGTATATTTTGGGATGTGACTGTCGTATTTTATAAAACCCTCATCACTTGTTATGGATGCTGCTGCGTCGCGGAGCGTCCATTCCTTTTTTCCCGAGCCAGCTCCGACTCTTACGTCGTCCAATAGGTGGTCAGGAGGCGGTGACGCATGTTAATAGAGACCACTGGAAGCGGGTTGAGGGCTGAACCAATGATGTTGATAATCCAGAGGTCCTCACCAGATCAGAGATGCCTAGAGAGCGTGTGACCCTGGCAAGGCGTAGGGATCATCTTCAGAAAGATATACAAATGAGTACCCCAGTGTGATTAATGTTATGTGTCTATATCTTTATGTATACATACGTATATATATAAATATATATATTTATTTATAAAATTGTAAATAATATATATATACATATATATATATATATATATATATATACATATATATATATATATATATATATATATATATATATATATATATATATATATATATATATATATATATATATATATATATATATATATATATATATATATATATATATATATATATATATATATATATATCTCCAGTACATTTATATAATACAATACAGAATTATTATTAGGTGCTTCTACTACCACTATTACAAGTAGCGGAAGTAGAAGCACATAATAAATAACCATATTAATTATTATTATTATCATAATTATAATTATTGTATTGAAAGTTAGCAAATCCCAGTTAACCAGTAAAGCAAGTATTGTCATTGTAATATTTATTGTGCTTTGATTACATTACAAACTATAATAATATTAATACTTTAAATTCCATACACGTCTTATAACATTCATTGTTTTCTTCTGTGTGGTTGTCGTATGTTTTTGGAAAATGTGCACTTACACAATTACAAAAACACACTAGGACACATACACACACACATATATATATGTATATATATATACATATATATATATTGTGCCTAGGGTGTGTATTTTGGAATGATTTGGATCTTTTAAACATGAGTTTAAGAATGCATACTGTGCTGTAAAAACAACAAAAACGTTGAAAAACATATACTTGACATTTATACATATGTATCACAAGGGTTAATGTACACAATGCATTAGCCTTATCCCTAGCTATGAAGAATAGAAAATGCACGTATACAGTAATACAAAGAGGAAGGGGTGTATTTGTCCCATGCTACAGCTGACATTTCCCATAAGGCACCTTGAGTTTATCTGTTCTGCGTCAACTTGCAGAGGAAAGGAGACGTGAATACTGGAATGTAATGGTCATGGGTGAACCCCTAAATCTATCCAAATGTTCACTTTCACAGGAAATGTAGTTATTATATTTCCTGGTCCTCTATATTTAGAGATCAGTTCTGGATTATTTAGGGATTTTGTGACAATACAATATTTGACAAGAGATGTTTTTTTTTAAATAGAAGCATGTCAAATGACAAAATACGACACTTGACCTGCTTTTTTGCACTTCATATTCATGGTTGACTACGTTAAGGAATAAAAATAACTTCAAGATATCCTTCTTCTTGATGGCAGCCATGATGATGATCACAAAGAGGTTGTGTTTAATTTAAATTCTCTCTCTCTCTCTCTCTCTCTCTCTCTCTCTCTCTCTCTCTCTCTCTCTCTCTCTCTCTACGGACTGTACATACAGTTCTACAAGTTATTAAAACAACAAACCTATACCGATGCTTTAAAATATAAACACCCTCGTCTAATTGGTAGCTCCAAAACAAAAAACTGAAAAACACATACTCGGAATTCATTAATAGTTAATTTGCTAGTTTCAGTTTCAGTTTCAGTTTGTAGTGGTTGTGGTGGTGGTGGTGGTGTTGTGCTCCAGCTCTTTCTGCAGACAGTCATTCATAAAATCACCGCCGCCGCCGGGGATATTATCAGAGGGCTCCAGAAAGTAACAAACACCAGGGATATCGTCTGGAAAATTGGCCGGAAGGTCCTGTCGGCTCCTTGGAATGAAGACAAACCCCTGGCAGTCCTTCAGCAGTCTAGGACAGAGAACAGGAAAATAAGGCATCTATCATCCGTGGAGGAAACCAGGAAACACTGCAAGGTTCTGCCTCACAGATGCGATGGGAATGAGAGAGACTTGCGATAAAGACCATGAGCATGTACGAGAGCACTTGAATGTGACGTATGAATTCAAGCAGGTTGGCATTCTTGTTTGTATAAAGTTCCATTTTATAAAATGTTCTCATGTTGTAATGGAATAGCGACGCTCTGAACAGAATCAAAGAGAGGATGCAATGGTTATGCTTTAACTTTGAATGTGAAAAAGCTTTATTGCTTAAGTGAATAATTTTTCATCCTATGTTTATAAAGAGTTTAATAATGTGTTTGGTGCTAGTAAATCACAGTATTAATGAGTAAGTCAACGGAACGGCTCGTTACAGTTAGAGCAATCTATTGGATACCTCGGGTCCTGTGTTATTCAGAGGGGTCGGGGCACTCACCCGTAAGTAGTGGGGCTGACGTTGATTTTACTCGGTTGGCTTCCAGATTCAAACTTGTTGGCCAATGTTACGTTGTTGCCGAACAGGCAATAGCGCGGCATCTTGACCCCGACCACGCCGGCCAGCACCGACCCCGTGTGGAGGCCGATACGCATCTGGAACACACAGAACAACCAACCAATCAGAACTCCTGAGTACAAATCAGAACCCTGAGTACAAATCAGAACCCTGAGTTCAAAACAGAACTCTGAGTTCAAAGCAGAACTCTAGAGTTCAAACCAAAACTCTGAATTCAAATCAGAACCCTCAGTTCAAATCATAATACATGTACCTCTTAAAATACATAATGGGTAATGCTTGTTTTCACTATCAATTTCCCAATGCATTCCGGATGGCACACCTGCCATAGTTCAATGACTTTATACATTCAGTTGCATACCAGTAATTCAGTAGTAAATAGTAAATACAATGTGCACCATGTGCATAAGCCGACTGAGTTTACCGATGAGTAGTAGAATTAGTTTAGTATGTTCCTCACCTGAATGGTATCTCCCGTGGGAGTCCTAACGTCGTTGGATAGCTCCATCATCTTCAACGCCATGCGTGCTATTTGGAACGCGTGCATCTCGCTTTCCTTGTGCAAGCCACCTGCTACACAGTAAGCATCGCCAATAGTCTCTACCTAAACAGTACAAGGAAAAATGGCTCTTTGAAACAGGCATGAATCCTATTAGATACAATGTTTATTTAACAGTAACTTCTATGGCTGTAAATAGGAATGGCATAATGCTTATCAAGTTAATGCTGTTTTGGCCATTAGCTATATATATATATATATATATATATATAAATATTTAGTATTTATATACTGTATATATATACACACAATCCACTATGAATCAAACGACAACCTTTTACATTGTGGTAGAAATGAAGCGGACAAAAACTCTAAACAACAAGAGGGACAGGATGTAATAGCCGTTTCCTCCCTGGGCCATGAAGAAGGGTGGACTTCTAAATCCTAGATGGAAAAAGACACTATATACATAACTCAAGTGCTGTGCCATGTTGAAAAAGAAGAAGGTAGCTATTTTTAGCTACATATGGACATGAAACAGGGTCCTAAAGGAGACCCTAACTTCCTGGTGTTTTGCAAGACATTTGTCAAACACGCTACTCTCTGTGTAATGCGTCCATGACACTCTGATTACACTAGCCAAACTCCTCGCCGATTGAGAGCAGTTGGCTCAAGTCATGCTAGTTATGAGCAACAGGCTAGCTCCATCCTCAAGAAACATTGAAACGGTCTGGCATTCTGTTTACGCTCTGTAATATGTGATGTGAGAACCGGACTGAGGTCATGTGTTCTTTGGTGAGACGGAAGGTGATTATCTCATCCTTGTCTTGTCAAAAGTAGGATTTAGGTTTAGTTCACATTTGACAATTATTGCATTAGCTACTAAAGAAATACAAGTCTAATAAATGTAAACTATAAACCAATCAAACTAGTAAAACATTACCTAGGCCTTTGTAATTATGGTTTATTTATATATTGCGATTCCCATAAATCTGCATGTTACACTATCAATTTTATTTAAAATAATATAGTAATTATTACGGTATATTCACCAATTCATCAAATACATAAGCCTACATGTTGTTAGTGACAAATTCATGTGGAAATGGATTAATTTTTAACAATACATTTCAACATTATGAAAGAAAAAAATGAAGAAGTTATCTGATAGGCGTTCAGGTCATCAACGCGGTGGCCTGATTCAGTTCCCGGGAGCGTACCTTGTACACGTCCAGCTCCCCACACTGGTGGTCAAAGCGAGTGTAGAGCTCGTTCAGCATGGTAACCACCTGCATGGGCGTGCAGCGCGAGCACACGGCCGTGAAGCCCACGATGTCGGAGAACAGCATGGTGACGCGGTCAAACTTCTTGGCCGGCACCGTGTGGCCCTGCCACAGCTCCTGGGCCACGGTGCCCGGGAAGATGGTGAACAGGAGGTCCACCGTCCTCTTCTTCTCCTCCTCCAGGGCTTGGTGGGCGTGCTCCAGCGCCGTCTTGGCCTTCCCCAGGCGCTTCTTCAGGCCGTCCTGGGCCTTGGCCTGCTCCCCGACCAGCACCACGTCGCGCAGGGCGTTGTGGATGGGGATGTCGGAGAGGTACAGGCCGCGCCCCGTCAGCTCCTCCAGCTTGTCCACGCACGGGGAGCCCAGGAAGAGGACGGCGTTGGACTCGGACACAAAGATCATCTGGCCCTTCAGGTCCATCGGCTGGCAGGAGAGGGAAGGGGAGAGAGGGGGATGGTCGAATTGTTAAACCTTTTAGAATGTTTTCAAGGGATCAATAATGTTTCCACTCATCCACCTTATTCTGTCACAGTAGAACCAGCGATGGGAAACTCACAAGACAGTTAGAGAGACACACACTTTTTTTCACCATCCAAGGTAAACACAGAACAATGCTGGCTGTTAGATTGCTAACATATTCAAGTAGTCACTGGCTGCCTTGAAGTGCTGTCCACAGCACTAGCAAAATAGAAACAGTTTGCTAGCATTTGAACACTTGTTTGGATGCTGAATGGTGTTATCGGGCTTGTATGACAGGCGTAAGAACACCATCCAATGTTTGGTTTTGTTTATCTAATATTATATTTTATATTTCGACTATCGAATAGCTGGTAGGATTGGTGGAGACTTCAATGCCTATGGTGATAAGTTCAGTCTCAAATTATCCTACTTTATTACATCTCCTCCGCCGTCCTTGTATATAAACCCACTTGCACAGCAGCCAGAATGCTTGCCACATACTTGCTGTCAATGCGGATAGGTGAAAAGGGAGACTATCCACTCAGAGAACAGGGTACGATTACGTGACCATGTTGGTATAAGAGCCAGGTTGGGATTTTGGCTAGGACATCAGAGTTAGCACCACTAACACTACTGGTGATGATACCCTTAGTGAAAGCAGGGAGTCCGGATCTCAGTTTAACATCTCATCTGAATGTCCCCATCTCTGTCCTGGGGTGTTGGGGACATGAACCAGGGCAGAGGGATGAACGGCTCCTACTGGCCCTCCAACACCTCTACCAGCACCAACTGGTCTCCCCTCCAGGGCTGGACCAGGGCCAGCCCTGCTTAACTTCCAGAGAAGCCAGCAGGGTAGCCATGGCGCTGTACAACAACTCTGGGCTGATATACAGCTCAATATAAACAGATGAGCATCGCTATGCCTTTGATGGAAGACAGGGGTAGACATCTGCCCCTGGGAACTCCTCTGGAAGGGGGAACGGGGGGGGGGGTAGTGTTGATATTTCACTCTGGGCTATGAGTTGGGAATGAGGGGGTGGGGGTTAGCATGTACGCTAATGAATTGCCTGAGCAGCCTTAGCTATTCATCCAGCTGCTGATGCCCGACTGAGGCCCCTGGTCAGCTGTGGCAGCCTACCTTCCCTTTGCCGTCCGCGCTGCAGCCGTCCGTGTGCCTGATCCGGATGATGAACTGTGTGTTCAGCATGGTCAGGATGCCCTGGAAGGAGCACCGGATCTGGGGCGACACGATGCAGAAGTGCTCGTGGAAGGAGGTGACCCTCCTCGGCGGGCCCTCCTTGCGGGAGAGCCTCTTGCGGAGGCCGTGTCCGATCTGCAGCAGCAGCAGGTCCTGGTCCAGCAGCAGGTGGAAGGGGAAGGTGGTGCAGAACAGGGAGCTGGGGAAGGTCCCGGCCGAGGTGGCCCTCAGCGGGCTGGGGCTGAGGCTCCGGGTGTCCTTCACCACCACAGTGTAGCGCAGGCTGTGCTGGGGGCTGGCCTGCAGGATGCAGTCCTTGCCGGCCCCCGCCGGGTCCGTGAGCACCACCTCCACGCCGGTGTGGTACAGCACCCTGGCGGCCGCGCGGATCACGCCAGGGAAGAAGAGCTCCGTGATGGGCTGGGGGTTGAAGTAGTACACGGTGAGCAGGCCCGGGTCCTTGTCCAGGCACAGCACCGAGGGTTCGTGGCGGGCTGAGCCCCCCGGGCCGGCGGCGCCGGCGGCGGCGTCAGAGTCGGAGCGCGACCGTTTGGACCCGCCGCTGCTCTGTCTCAGCAGGACGTTGAAGCTGTTGAGGAAGTCGTGGAGGGCGCCGCCGACCACCCGCAGCACGTGGCCGTCCTCCTCGTAGCACATCCGGAAGAGCTCCTCCCCCAACGCCTCTTGCACCGCCTCCATTGGGATCCCTGGACCAACCGGATGCCCCCCGGGGTCAAAGAGAACAGGTGAGGGACGGCCAGGTCACGGGTCAACCTTCATGCAAAGCAGTGTGCGAGTATGGGGGGTTGTGTATATGGAGACGCATGCTTCTTACCTGTTTTGGTGGAGTACTCCGTCATTATGTGTAGTAGATGTTCTGGTTTGTCACAAGAGCATGGGCATGTTTCTAGGCTGAAGGGACAAATACAAACATTTGTAGAAAGTAATGTTGGAAGGGAAAAGACTTGTCATGTCCAAGTCACTCAAAGTCCACATTTGAGGTTTTTTTATATGAATGTTGTTAACCCAATAAGTAAGTCACCGTGATGCTATTAAGCCTAGGTCTAATGCATAAATAAAAGCTCAGCATTACCAAGATAGACATAATTTTTCCGCTTGTCTTACCTTTCGTTGTCGGTGTGTATTTTAGGATTCACTATTCGATCGAGAGCAGTGTGCAGTCTTTGAAACTGTTGAAAGTATTAGGCAAGTTAGAGGCCTGCAGCTTTTTATTTGAACACAGAAAAAACCTTTAATCAAAAACAGGCATTTGTAAACGAAACGTTAATCAATTTAGCTCACCACCCAGGACTACAGCCCATTTATTTATAATTGAGGGCTGAAACACGAGAACGTTGCCTGGCAAATTCTTGCATAATAAATCTGTAATATCTAATATTTTGTCAGACGTTGTATAACACGTTCTTGCAGTACCATGTTAATTAGGATTAATTGATGATCATTGTATTTCAGACTGACCTCGGGATTAGCCAGTTTTTGGATGCTTTCTCCAAGTGAATGAAGGTTAACTTTCAATCTGGATAGTCTCTGAGGGGGTAGATCTTCGCCGCTTTTCTCTGGCACATCCTTAGAAATAGGCAATATATCCGCGGCGTCACTGGAGCAATCCTCAAAGTCTCCAGACTCACTCTTCTTGGCGAGGCTGGAGAATGGACACTCTCCAGAAATGTTCAGATCTTTCAGCTTCGTGCAAAACATCTTTACCCTACGTATCTCTTTTTTCTTTAATCTCAGCTGGCAGATAATTATCCTCAGGCCACTGTGCTGCCGAAACGAAATTCCATCATTCTCTCTTCAGCGGTGTGGCCAAGCGATGCTCCGAGTCCCTGGCGCTCTGACTCCTGATTCAAATGACCAACGAAAAAATCCCCAAATCTGTATTCATTCTAAAGTAAACGAGCATGTGGCGACAGTGAACTACCATCATGAAAAGCCAATGAGAACCTAGTGAAGAACCGGGTGGACCAATCGATGCGCAAGTAGGTTGGTAGAGGCTGACAACCTATCAGCTGCAGACTGAAGTGCTTTTTTTTCTGGGGACTGTGCGCGTATTGCGCTGTCTGGTAACAAATTGGCCGCCAGCGTAAAAGCTTTAACTGCGATTACATGCGCGATTACAAATCTTGGTCAGCTTTACCCCGAGAACATACCCAATGGAAGGAATAAAAATCTGTTAATCAGAATTGACAATAGCATATCGTATCAGTATAGTCAATGAAAAGGAAATAATTAGAATAGTGTTACATATTCAATTATATAATAATAATTAAATAATAATAACAATATTAATGATGATCATTATTATTATTACTATTCATATTGTTCATGTTATTATCCTTATAATAATCAAAATCGTAACAATATACATTTTAAAGAAAATTTGGAGTTGGAGTTTCATAATGCATAGTTTTATTTATTTTAAAATAATTCATTGCTCTGTCTAACAACAGTTATGTAGGCCTACATGAAGATTTAATTAATGAATGACCACTGCAGTGTCGATTTTGTACACACATGCATATATTCTGCTTTGCAGATATGCTGGAAGGTTTCTTCTGTACCTCTGTTTTGCAACTCCTTTATTGAGGGCTGATCACAATTTGGTAAAAAAGAAAAAGGTATTGTCGTCATTGAAATTATAAAATCAAACAAATCGTGAAAGCTTAGAACCCTTATCCACACTGCATGATCAGATCTGCCTATGCTCTTAAATGGATATGTTTGATGCAGCATATATTTAAATCACACTTATTTATGAGTCTTAATGAGTTTAAATGAGCCATGGAAACCACAAGAAAACAGATGGAATGAGAACGCAAAATTAAAATGGCCAAACACAAAGTTATGAAAACACATCCTTCTGTGGTGTTATTGGTATCATTGGTAATTATTTGGAAATCATTTGTAATTACATGTTCCATTACGTCAAAGTTGGATTGATATTTCTTATGTTGAGGTCATTACGTTTTTTCTCCTCTCCTAGACTGATATATTTGGAGTTATAGATGAGTAGAGCCATTGTGTTACTCAGACTAAACAATAACTTATATGCATCACGTCTAGTGCATTGTGACAAAGACATTGCTGTGGAGGTTAATGGACCTATGAATGTACACAATGGTCCTTATGGTGAAATCGAGTAAATAAATAAAAAGCATTCAAGGGGGCCATCCACAGGATATAGCTTGTTTTGCTTTTGTCCCTGCTTCCGGATTTGTATTTTACTTTAAAGTTATTCCCACTAGAAAGTAAGCTGTGTTTGTGTGTGTTTGAGAGAGAGAGTTTGAGAGATTGAGAGAGAGAGAGAGAGAGAGAGAGAGAGAGAGAGAGAGAGAGAGAGAGAGAGAGAGAGAGAGAGAGAGAGAGAGAGAGAGAGAGAGAGAGAGAGAGAGAGAGTGGAGTGAGTGTGTGTGTGTTTGTTTGTATTAGTGTGAGTTTCTGTTTGTGTGTGTGTGTGTGTGTGTGTGTGTGTGTGTGTGTGCGTGCGTGCGTGCGTGCGTGCGTGCGTGCGTGCGTGCGTGCGTGCGTGCGTGCGTGCGTGCGTGCGTGCGTGCGTGTGTGTGTGTGTGTGTGTGAGAGAGAGATAAAAGCAAGTCTTTTAAAAGACATCTTAGAACTGGCAGAGAGTCGTTCTCCATCTGCTCTCCTGCCATCATCCCTGCGGGGTGCAGACCCAATGAGGCAAGGCACTAGCAGCCATGCGATATGTTCACCTATGGGTGGCCATCTTGGTTCTAGTTATTAGCTGGGGGAACTGAATTCAGATTTATGTAAACTAACGTTTAGAACCAACACGGAACCACAATGGCCGCTGGATGAATGAAGCCCACGGCAGCCTGGACAATATGGAGGTGTCTGGTTCAGTTTACAATGGTCTCTCAATAGGCCCCTGGGGAATGTTTGAGCAGAGTGGAACATGCTGACGAGTTTAATTGAATATGAATCTGTGGTCCTGTGTTGCTAATATCATGGGTTTATACGGCCTGGGTTAGGAGGGTCCTCCCTGCGTCAACCCTGCTGAGCTGGATGCACTTGTGGGGATACCGGTAGAGGCCATGGATAAAATAGTAGACATGTATAATTTATCAGAAACCTCAAAACTATGTCTGGAAGTGTAGTTCTCTCCAGGTCATAATAATGCCCATGCCTATAACAGGAATTAATTCAAACAGACACACACATATATGCATATATATTTATATATAGGCCTATATATATATATATATATATATATATATATATATATATATATATATGATCTCCTTCAGCAACATCTGTTGGCTCTAATTATATCTAGAAGCCTTTATGCTGAAGCACATAAAAGTCAACATTAGGTCTTATTCTGAGCACTACCCATGTTGCATCAATAATAAAGCGATTACCCTTAATACATCAGCACGTATAATCCAATGGATACAGTTGATAGGGTGTTGTGGTGTGTTATTAACCTACATTGGTTACTGTACTGGGGGGGTTCTGCAGTGTGCCAGGTTATCATGCCTTGGTCGATCACGCATGATGGAACTGCACTGCCCTTAAGCAAAGCAGCGATGCGTTCCCTTCCCACACTGATGTCACACAGTTTAGTGCTTTATCCATTTTGTGTGCAGAACGGTTCTCTCTCTCTCCCCCCCCCCCCCCCCCCCCCCCACCTTCCCTGCCACACACACAAACACACACGCACACACTTCCTCCTCTTCATCATCTGTGATTTTGTATAGCTAATACTAGAAATAGTAAAACAGGAGAGAATGAGTGAAACGATTTAGCATAGTCCGACATAAGGCGTAATGTTGGCGGTATTGCGTAACGCGGGGGTCGAGGTTAGTGATGCTGACATAATGATTGTAGACACAGCCTGCTTCGCTTGGTCCCAGCAGTACTCAGTACCCAGTAGTACAAAAGAATCAAGCGTCAATATAGAGCAGAGGCAATATCAGATCTAACAAAATGCCACCTCAAAATGCAGCTATTACACATGTATTAAGACAAACTTAAACTCACACACATTTATGCACACAAAGTCATGCATGCACAAATGTATGCACGAATGATTCTATCATTTACGATAATTGGAAATACATACAGTTATCATGTTACCACTACCAATTAACCTAAATGATTATTTTAAGGAATTGTATGTGCTATGATGTGCTTTGAAATGTCATACATAATATTTCCGAAAATACACTGGATAGTACATACAAAAACAGACTTGAGAGCCACACATTTACATATTTGTGTATTTGAATAGATAGCTATATATAGATAGATAGCTATATATATATATATATATATATATATATATATATATATATATATATAGGCCTAGAGAGAGAGAGAGAGAGAGAGAGAGAGAGAGAGAGAGAGAGAGAGAGAGAGAGAGAGAGAGAGAGAGAAAGATACATACATATGTAAATATATTGGTAGGCCTACATAGGTAGACGTAATCCATGGATGATGGATGTATTCGTAATATTGAGATTAGATTGCGCATGCGTACTGCAACCCGGAATTCCAGCCGTCCCCTCAGTCGTTACCATAGGTTACCATCGAAAACAAAATCAGCAGGCTAATGCTAGCTTGCTGGTTGACTTTGTTTGATAAACGGTTTTAATGTGTAATCTTCCAACTGAGTCTATTTTAAATAATCCGAATATATATTTATAGTTTTTCGTTCAGGAAGATAGCGTCACATCGTATATCTTTCGAATCCTATGCGCACAAAATAGCTTCCGTCCTTTAGCTTTCTGGATAAGGCACGCATGTCCGTATTTCCAGAATGACCGACAAGGACTTTATTACTCTGGCTTATTCTAAAAGTCCAAAGGTGTCCAGAAGAACCACCTTCCAGGTACAGTATCTCAAGCCTACTGTAGCGTGGCATTTTTTGTAGTAAATAAATGTAAACAATGCCACTCCGTGTGCTGTGTACATGTGTGTGTTTGTGTGTGTGTATGTGTGTGTGTGCGTGTTGTGTGAGGTAGTATATGTGTGTTTCTGTGTGCGTGAGTATGTGTGCGTGTGTGTGTGTGGGTGTAGGTGTTTCATGTCTCAACTCGTGTGGAGGTGCTTCATTGCTGAACTCGTGTGCTTCTAGGATGAACTGCAGGCTGTGGTCTCCGCCAGGGCCAGCCGAACGAATGCTGACCGATATTCATTTTCGGATGACCTAGATGATGAGGAAAACGGTGAGACACTAACATGGTCGAAAAAAAACCTCATCATAGTACAAATGTGTCTTAAAAGATGCTACAGGCAATTTAATTTATTCATAACCCATCATGGTGTTCTTCTATTTTCAGAAGTTACATAACTGTCTATTCTATTAACCGTTAGACAAATTATGTAGTTCTTCTCCATCATCTAACTTTTACTGCGACTGCATATGAACCCATGAAACAGTAGACATACCCAAATGAATTATTATGCACATGTCACATACCAGCCATAGAACATTTATTATGGCCCCAGATCAGTTTTCTTATCATAGTCCATGGATAAGAGTCCAATAGACATACCACGTGCAACATCTCCCCCTAGAGGTAAAGAGGAATACAATTATTACACTGTAGTTCATGTATTGCTTGTGTAATACATACATGTAAAGATCAATCACTTTTTGCACTTCAGTACTGACCATCCCGCATCATACAATTTTCTCACAGACTTTCTGAAACAGCTCGGGTCGAGGAGAAACCGAGCCAGTGCCTTCAAGACCGGGAGGAGCAAAGCCAAGATCAACGACTTTGACCTTTCAGACGATGAGTCTAAACACGGTGCTGCAAAGAAAAGAGTTTCCTTCCTCAAGACCCAGAGAGGCGGCTCCCCGTTGGAGAGCACGTCCCTCAAGGATGCGCCTGAGAAGCACCGCCCTGACACCATCACCAGGGGTCCGTCCGACCACACCCCGTCTCCTGCCGACAGCGTCGACAGAGGAGACTCGGCCGACAGAAGCGGTGGGGATCACGCGTCCCTTTGGTCGACTTCGCTGTCACGACAGACGTCTGATGTTAACAGTCCGGCACCGAAGTCGCCTTTGACCTCACCGTTCGACGATGGCGGGGACGAGGCAGTGAGTCGCACGTCTCCTCCTGGCGATAGCCAAGAGGAACGCCACTCGGTTGGAGACCAGGAGAGACCAAACTCTAGCTCTCCCGAGCTGAGACCCGGCCAAGTGGATGCAGCCTCAACCGGTCGGTCTGAAAGAGGGTTCATCAACATTAGCTTTTGTTATTTTATGTATCAGGTTTTCTATAAATTTACTGTATTAGCATACGCTTTCATCCAAGCAACAGGGAAATAGCAGGTGGGGATAATTGCATCTCACTCAAGGAGGCCTACAGCTATAGACAGCGGACATTGGGGATCAAACCCAGACCCTTTTGTCCGGGGAGTCAAACAACCTGTTAGCCACTAGACCATCCTGTCCCTCTAAGATCATAGTTGAGTTGGAGAAGTGTTTCTGCAATTTTTCTTTTTGCGATCATTTGTTAAAGTTTTCTGCGTTGTGTAGATGCTGGTGTAGATGGCGTCGCTGGAAGGCCTGCCCCCAGACCCAGACCCAGAGCCAGGCAGAGATCCAACGGTCCGGGCCCCCGGGTTGCAGAGAGCACTTCTGCAGAACCCCAGTCTTCACAGAGCCTCCACTCCATATCTGACGGGTCCCTCACACACCCAACACCTGTCCCCCCCATGGATGGGGTCACTCCCAGAGACCTAAGTCCACCTGTGGGTATAGGGTTTTTGTTGCATTTATAGACAAAATATAATGTGTGTGTAGGAAAGGATTAAAAAATGAGTGTTTGTTTGTATGTACTTTTTTTTTTTTTTTTTGTATGTAGGATTGGGTCCTAACTGCCTGCCTGCCACCCGCTAACCGTGACTTCTTCTTCTTCTTCTGTGGTTTCTCTGACATTACAGGGGTCAGAGGGGGATGGCACGACGTCGTCAAATAGTCAGTCTTTGCCGTTACCCCGAAGTGAGCCGTTAACCTCCCTCACCAGGACCACGATGGACTCTGCCAGTCTAGGTCAATTCATGTGTTTATTGCACTATATTATACAGATTATCTGTCAAATCTATTTATTTATAATGTATTATCTTAACTCTTTGGTTTCTTTGGATAACCATCTCATCAAATTTAGACTGTCTGTATTCGGACGACAGCAAAGAGCCTGAGCGGAATTACTCTACGTCGTTTGAAGAATTTCAAGTAAGGCAGAAAAATAGAACCTATGAATTCCGCACTGTCAAACCAACCTGGGGCTGTATTTAAAATCCAAACGGAGCATCACGTTTCAAAATAAGTATTGAAAGTAATTTTTTTGTTGTCTTCTAGAAAGATTTGGAAGAACAGCTGGACCCGGCCGGACATCGCCATAGCATCGGAAACATATCTGATCCCAGGTAGGCTGGCTGTTTATCCCTAGTCAAACAAACCCAGTGGCCCAAACGACAATGTTGGTGTAATAGGCCTACATATCTTCAAACCTCAAAACCTTGGACTGAATTTGAATTACAATATTTACAAAATCTAAATTGAATAATCCAAAAATTATTTCACTCAAGAATTAGAATTTACTTTGAATTTATTACAAAAAATAAAGAACACCAAACTGATCAGGGATCCAACATGGCTTGCGCTGTATGTGTTTCTGCTCAGGCGGCCACCAAGTTCCCTCATCAGAAGCTCTGGCAGGTCCAAGAGTGCGTGTTCGTCCAGAGTAGAGTCCCGTTACCTGGGGAGCCTGAAGCTACTGGACCACAGTTCTGCTCCGGGTCAGCCCCAGCTGGAGGCAGGAGACTCTCTCAGAGCTGCGGTTTACCAGGTACCCATATCATGTCTTTATGTTTGGATCTGTCAATTGAGTTTTTAATTTTTATCATAAGGTGTACTATATACTTTGGCAGTTGTCAAACTTTATTCCATGTCCAACTATGTTTTCATTTGATTGATCCAATAATAGGAATGGCTCAGAAAGAAACAGGAGACATCGAAAGAACGAGAACAGCAGAAGAAGAGAGAGTATTCCCTTAAAGAAGAAAAACATAAAACGGTGATCATGTTTTACAGTTTGGTTCCGTTGTTCTGGGACCAGAGACTGAGTCGTCACTGTTTATACACACACCTAACGACTGATTCACTTCTTTCGTCACGTTAAACAGGATGAGAGCGACAAGAAGGAAAATGCACTGGCGTCTTTTGAGGCTTGGAAGGAAAAGAAAAGTGAAACACTGAAAGCAAAAGCCAGAGAAAAAGAGGCCATGGCAAGAAAACAACAGAAAGCAGCAGCAGATTCAGAAGAGAAGAAGCAGATGGCTAAAGAGGTAGGGAAGAGTCATTTCATAAAGGTTAATGAATGTCTAATATAGGAATGTTTCCTAATAATGTCACCAATATTCCTATCACAGGTATTTGTGAAATGGAAGAAGGGGCATGACGAGCTGTTGAGAAAGAAGTACAGAATACAAAAAGAAGCTGAAAACAAACTGAAGCAGAAGAAAATGGAAAAGGAGGAAGAGCGTAAGACATGCAGCAAATATTTTTATTCAGATTGGTGAGTTTGTTTAGAAGACTTTATGTATATATATATTAATTTTTCTGGCCGGAAAAGTTTTAATTTATATTCAAACGGCCATATCATTCTCATTGATGCAATTATATTTATGATGTGGTAAATCCTGATAATAACCTGTGTCTGGACTTATTTTGCCCCAGGAGCGAAACGAAGAAGAACGTCATAGGTGAAAAAGTGACCATCGAGCGCAAAAAAAGCAAAAAGAAGGCAGAGGAGGAGAAGAGCGAGAAGGAAGAGAAAGATAAAATGGCTTTGGAGATGTACGAAAAGTGGCTGGTGAGTACATCACCACACACAGAACGTGTTCTGAGCCTAAAACCTTTGACCGTGTTCTGCTCTCTCTCTCTCACACACAACTCTCACCTCTGTCTTCCAGAAGCTCTAAGAGTAGATGTTTGTCATTTCATAGTTGCTTTGTGGAAGCAGTCTGTTTGAGAGTTGACTGGTTCATGTATGTTCTCCAGACCATGAAGGAGCGTGACCTGAGGAGGCAGAAGGAGGAGAGGAGGATCCAGGCTATCCTCCAGGACACCCCCCCGCCGCCCTGGAGCCCCCCCAATAAAACCATACCTCATAGGAAATAACACGCTCATCTCCAATCACTGTTGTTAACACAACACACCTTACAGGAGGAAAAACATACTGTGTTCCCAACCACGTTTGGACTTTTATGCTGAGAATTAGGAGAGCCCTCTTTTAATCAGTCTACTTAGACCGGGTCTGATTTTCTGTGTGTGTGTGTGTGTGTGTGTGTGTGTGTGTGTGTGTGTGTGTGTGTGTGTGTGTGTGTGTGTGTGTGTGTGTGTGTGTGTGTGTGTGTGTGTGTGTGTGTGTGTGTGTGTGTGTGTGTGTGTGTGTGTGTGTGTGTGTGTTACGTATTTTGAATGTTGCTTCTGCTACCACATAATGTGAATGCTTCTATAGAAGATGTATACTGTCACAATTAAGCATTTATGTAATAAAAAAAACACTATTTATTATCTGTTTTGTCCTTGTTCCTCGGAAGTGTGTTGTTCATTTTAAAGAGATGCCCACGTGACTAGGCGGGGCCATTTTCACCCAATAGCTTCAGCCGCAGAGATGACGCGTTGAAGAAGCGTCAGACATGAGCCGCTGTTGAGTAAATCACAAAGAATAGTTTGAATACTGTACTCACTCCCAAGTATATATTCTGACAATGGTAAGTCTGTCTCAAAGATTAATGCATTTGTGTTGATTTGGTCATGTGGTAATCTTGAAATATTCCACTAAAACGCATGACAATGATAGCATTCGTCCAGACAGCTTGGAGCTAGTAACGTTACCTTACAGACAGCTGGTTTACACAACAGTCAAGATCATTGTGATAACTAACTATCTAAAGTTACATTATACGATTTATATGCATATATAATGCTAAGTCATGTTTGTTTTTTCTCGTCCCTGTGTCAAAGGGTACTGGTGTGATGTATTAAGGATAGAAATGCCAAGGTAGAATGACAGCTGTATTCTAATATGATGATTATGTTGATTTATTACAGGTTTATACGGACGCTACTGTACCAGAGAATGGGATAATCTGGCGTGTCAAAGGTCAACTCGAATTGAGATGTTACCCTGAGAGCACAGATGGTAGGTTCATGGCTTTTTTTTTCTTCATCATTTGTTTTAGAAGAGATAACTGTTTGTTGTACAACAATAACTACAGTACGTAGGCCTACATGTTTTATTGATCCATGAGCATTCCGAGTTATACTTCCAAATATCCTACGAGAAGTGACAATTTATTACAGGATTTGTGGACTAAACAGTTTATTTTAGATGCATTTAGTAGATATACTACTCCATATCTGGGAATATAATAAAAGATCTGCGTTGAATTAAGTCGTTTTTGTTTTACAAAAATCATTTAATAAAGAAACCTTGAGTCAGCTTATTTAACTGTGCCCAGCTGTGTCTTGTCTTGGCTAACATGTACCTGTTTGTTTTGTTCATCATCAGCCATTAAAAAGAGCATCTCTCAAACCTTTGAGACCCTTCGTTCCCAAATGAAGTCGGAGTCACTGGTCTTCACGGTGTGTGACAGCTCCGTTGTTATATGGCCAAACAAGGACGTATACTCTCCTCCTGGAGAAGTATCATCAAACACACTCTGTGAGGAGCTGCAACGATGGATAAAGTAAGCTTTTCGGTCATGTGTATTTTACACACACACACACACACATCACATTCCACACATCACAATGTATTTTCCCGTTTTTTTTTAGAGGGGATGACCAAGACACTGGCAAAAAGGCCTCTAAAAAGAAAATGAAGAAGATTGTAACAGAGGTGAGTGCAGTGTTCTTTCTGTGTCATCTTGGTAAAGATTTTGGTGCTACAGGGACGTAAAGGCCTATAACAATATAGATGTTTTCATTATTTGTTTGTTTATTCACTGTGTGTAATTTTTGTGTGTGTGTGTTTGTGTGAACATACATACATGTATTTGTGTTTGCATGCATGTACGTAAACGTGTGTATGCATGCATGTACCTTCATGCGTGTATGCATGTTTGTGCCTGTGTTTGCCTCCTTCCTCCTCCAGAGTGTGATAAACCTCTGCCTGATGAAGGAGGTGTCCCGGCCAGGCCCCCTGCCAGTCCCCATCCTCACCAGGATGCTGCAGAGCGGCCATGCCCTCCACACCACGCTCCCCATGGACTGTGTCATCCGCTCCACCGCCCACCAACCCATCGGAGTGTACGTCTGCGTGTACCTTCATTCATATTTAATGCACACATATGGAATGCCGACTGTACTGAATGCTCAACTTTTGCTTTCCAATATGTTTCTATGTATCTTTGCTGCAGCTGCAACATTAGTGCAATGATCATTTTTACAGCTGGTTTAGACTTTACAATCTGTATAGTGTATTTTTTGGGGTTTTTTTTTTTCTTGCATGCACTTTCTTTACCAACACATCACGACACACATGTGAAAACCTACTTGGCAATAGACTCGGGTGAAGTTTCTGATTTGGCGCTGTTTGTGATTTGATTTCCTGCAGTGCTTGTAATCACCTGTTGGATGCGCTGACGAGTCAGCTGAGGGAGATGGAGAAAGCAGCCCTCCAGAACATGAAGGGAACTACTCTTCTGGTGCCTGAGCCTTACCATTTCCTCCTCCCAGAGCCCAGGGGCCTGGTGACCATAGTATACCCAGCAGGAGTGCCTGACAGTCAGCTGGAGAGCCATCGCAAGGTCCCCTTATCAATACATTCCCATTGAATTATTGACAGCCAATATGCCATTCAGTATTATAATAAGTGAACAAATGTAATTGCCATGGCATGTCGTTTTGTTATTTTGGTATATTAGTTTCTACTGCCCAGTATATTCTGAACGGGTTACTAAAGAGCTCACGTCAACAGGAGCTGCATGGGCGGTTCGACCTGCCAGAGGACAGACCCTACTTCAGGAAACCCAATGCCTTCCGCTTCCCCGACCAAGTGCACAAAGACGGCTACCTTAGGAACCCTCACCAGGTCCTCACACACCCCAGCCTGGACAACGGCAAGGTGAGACTACACATAAAATGTTCACTATGAAATATAGGTACACAGAAGGAATGCCTTATGTATGTTTATAATCATATACAAGCATAATGTATACATCTAAAGGATTTCTGTGCATCATATTTGTAGGTTGTATAATGCTGAATATTCTATAACACAGCCTGTGTTATAGAATATAGTACACACAAGTGTGTACTATATAATTATTATATATTATAGTATATACAATTATTATTACTATTATCAAAGCTAACCATCTGAATTGTATACAATTATTTAAGATGTCCAAGATGGATATCATATAGTATAGTACAGGACTCCTGTATGTATTGTATTGTCCCTGGTCCAGGCGGTCTACAGCCACGACTCCAGGCAGACCTTAGTCTCATAGTTGTTCCTCCTCCTCCAGCTGTACCTGGTCCAGGGGGTCTACAGCTACCACCACTACATGCAAGACCGCATGGAGGACAACGGCTGGGGCTGTGCCTACCGCTCCCTGCAGACCGTCTGCTCCTGGTTCCAGCAGCAGGGCTACGCCGAGCGGCCCGTGCCCTCCCACAGGGAGATCCAACAGGTGCTGCCCAGCTCCTCACATCTATAAAGAGAGAGAGAGACGGGGGATGGGTGGGCGGGTAGGAAGGTGGGCGGATAAATGAATGGATCCAAATGACTCAATTATAATTTAGCCCTAGATGCATTGATCTAAGGTGACTCACAGGTGAGGCTGGGAAGAATCAAACCCTTAAAGCTCAAATGGAGTTGTCATAAACAATTTGGAGAAAGACAGAGTTTATAAAAATAAAACACCTCAAAGTAGCAAACGGGAATCTGAAAGGATTGTATTGAGAGTGCAGGATAGTTTTGTTTCCAGATACGTCTTCTAAATTCCACATAAAACCTGAAGGTTCTAGGAAAAAAATATTAATATTTGTTAGCCAAGATGATATGATGTGAAATGATGGTGGAACATATGATGAAGTCATGACCGTGGAGGGCCTCTCCCTAAGGCGTTGGTGGACATGGGAGACAAGCAGGCGTCCTTCGTAGGCTCCAGACAGTGGATCGGCTCCATCGAGGTGGCAGCGGTTCTGGACCAGCTGCTGGGCATCACGTCCAAGATCATGTTTGTGAGGTGTGTGCTAGAGGCTCATTATTCTGAGTGTGTGTGGATGAAAGTGTGTGTGTGTGTGTGTATCTTTGTGTGTGCTTGCGTTTGCATGCGTAATATGTCTAATTTTAAACGATATTCACGCAACACCACAAACAATGTGTGTAATCTGTAGTCAGGGGTGTGAGTTGGCGTCGAAAGGCCGAGAGCTGGCCAACCATTTCCTAACTGAAGGGACTCCTGTGATGATCGGTGGGTTGAATATGATATTTACTCATCGCTGTTGATTAGAACTTATTACTTTTGAATATTACTCATTACTATTCATTAGTACTCACTACTATTGATTATTTATCACTACTATTCCCTATATTATTAACATTCATAATGGAGAATCAAGTTCTCCTTCTCTGGCATCAGATGCCCCTGACTCGAAAGTCTCTATGGAAAATGTAATGTATTGTTATCATTATAAATGTTATTATCATTACTAAATCCCTGTTTTAGCTATGGTTTCTGTCATATTGGAAACACGGACCCTTACACCATCCCAATATATATAATGACGTTGACTGGACTTTTAAACGTGCCTTCCAGGAGGGGGCGTCCTGGCCCATACCATCCTGGGCGTTGCCTGGAGCGAGACCACGGGCCAGATCCGTTACCTCATCCTGGACCCACATTACACAGGCGCAGAGGACCTGCAGGTCATCAGCGATAAGGTACCGGAGACTCTTTATCTACACGGTACTGAAGATCCATTCTTTAGATTGACTAGGAACTGAAGAGAGATTCTTTAGGTGGACAAGGAACTGAAGATCCATTCTTTAGATGGACACGATACTGACGATACATTCTTTAGATAGACAATGAACTGAAGAGGGATTCTTTAATAATAATAATAATAATACATTTAATTTAGAGGCGCCTTTCAAAACACCCAAGGACCCAAGGTCCATGTCCATCCATTCTTTAGATGGACATGGTAGTGAATATAGATTCTTTAGATGGAGAAGGAAATGAAGATGGATTCTTTACATGGACATGGTACTGAAGATCCCTGTCAGGTACACCCATTAGTCTTAACCGGGTTTAATAATAGAGCCAGGATGGTAAGTGGTTAGGGTGTCCAATGTCCCCGAAGTCAACCTGTTTGCATCCTTGAGCAAGAGGCCTAACCCCTCATTAATGATATTGTATCAAAATAATTCAAATTCAGTCCCATTGGATAAAAGTTTACACTAAATGTCTTAATAGCAGTTCTAATTATTTTGTCAATGATTTCTCCACAGGGCTGGTGTGGCTGGAAGGGTCCAGACTTCTGGGATCAAACAGCCTACTACAACCTCTGTCTCCCCCAGAGGCCCCGGATCTTCTGATTGGGCTTTGGCATTTGTAATATGTACATACAGAATGAGAATAATAACAAATACACAGCTTGGCACTATAGCTATGATGTTTCCATCAATAGTGTAGTGTTTATAATGATTTTTTATTTTTTTAATCTGTAAAGATTAATGCGAAGATGGCTCATCTGTTTTGAAAATGCTTTGTTAAATGATTCTAAAATGTCCATTAACATGATTCAAAAAGCGAAATTGAGATCAATAAAATATAAAATTGTGTAGTCATCTACTATTATTGCTGGCATGCTAGAGGAATATAACATAAAATATTTAATTTCTTCATAGATGTAGGAAAAATTAATGAATATGTCTTCGACTATTTGAATTCGTTTTGGATTTAGTTAATACAATTATTGTAAACTATCAACAATATAAATAATTGAATTAACTAATAATCTTATACTATATAATAATTTACATATTAAAACAATTATGTGTTTGCCTATATTTCATTATATGTCAAAAATATATATTTTCGATTGCCGCCTCTGGCGTTGTCAGGAAGTGACGTCGCCTAGTAACCACACAGCTTCTTGTCAAACGTCGCCCATCTGTTACTAGCTAACGACGACCAGATAAACAAGCTCAACACGTCAGGCAAATAAGACCGTTTTCATTTCGTTTTTCGTCTTGTCAACATAGCGACTAAACTTAAAGTCAATACTTCTGCAACATGAGGCGTTTTCCGTGATGTGGACCAGAGAGCAAGGTGAGCGTTGTATCACAGACACTGTTGTGCTAACGGCTAGCGTATAACGGGGCAGTCAACACACAGCTTAACTTTATACGTAAACAGCAGATTAGGGCCAGACATCGGTCTAATAGCATGTTGTGTCTACTGATTTACCGTAGGTTTTTCTCGGGTGAAGAGCTGGGCCATTAGCCGGTCATGTTTACCCCCAGGGACCTAGATGGTGAAGTGGATCACTCCTTCTTCGATAGTGAATCCGAGTACCCCAGTAAGCATGGGACTAAGACGGAGAAGGAGACTGTCACCACTGTCCTTTCTGAAAACAAGAGTTCTCAGCCTCAGGATGCCAGACAGGAGGGACGTGTGGACCGTTGTAGGCCCACCCCGGGTGGGATTCAAGTAGTCGACCGCGGACCCCGAGCAGAGTTGGAGAAAATAAGCCGGGCGTCAAGTTCATCTATAGGCTACACGTCAGATAACGCGGTCGGTGATGGAGCTAATACTATGAGACCAGAGAGCAACGCAGAAGCAGCCCCCTACGCACTGTCATCAGACGAGAAGCAGAGCGATGGCGAAGACGGCTACTACCAAAGCCAAGACGAGAGCGAAGATGAAGAAACGCAGACGCGACTCTCCCGCAAATCATCCGGCGCGAACCTAACCTCTCCGAAGAAGCTGGTGAGAAAGCGTACAACTCGCAGCGCATCTCCCTCTTCCACGGACACGGACACCGATACTTATACGTCTTCGAGCGATAGTAGTGATGCGAGCTCCTCTCTGGAGCCCTCCTCTTCCACCATGGACAGGTCCAGGGCATTAATACCCCCCTCCTCCTCCCTGGGCAAGGGGGGCGAGCCTGGTGGTCTGGGCTCATCATCGTCAAGAGGTGTCGATCGACCCCCGACTCCTTTGAGGGAGTCTGAAGACACTGCAACGGACGTGACGCCCCTGTCAACCCCTGGCCTGGTTAGCCCGATCCCCGGGTTCGACCTCGCTGCTCGGGTCGGGAAAGTGACCTTGGAGGAAGAACAGAGAATCAGGGGCCCCACTAGTGTTGCCAGCAGTGACGCACCACAGGAAGATCAAGGCTTTGGATCCAATTTGGATGAACGTGAGTCAAGACAGTTTTGTAGTTGCTGCTTGTTATCTGCTTGGATGCAGAAGGAATTGAGTAACCATAATGAGGTTGAGGTTTTTAGATTGATTTGCTTTGCACAGATGTTGTCAATTGGCACCATCCCAAATTATGTCTTGGTCACGAAAACTAGTCTTATGTTAAAAAAAAAGTATGGATCATGTTTTATTTTTTGGTGCAATGTAAAAGAAAAAAGACATACACATTTGATGTACAGAAATATATTTTTTATATCAGATTAAATCAGCCGACAGTCGTGTTAACTTTCTTTCATTGTCGTCAACATTGACAGTTTAATTATTGTTACTGCTTAAAGGTGCAGTGTGTAGGATTTAGTGGTCTCTGGCTGTGAGGTTGCAGACCTCCCTGCCCCCAATTCATATTTAAACACTATATTACATTTCTCCAAATAGGTTCCGCTAGATTCCACTATTGAATACGCTGCAGAATGATTCACCATTGCCGTTCTCCATCCCTCAGCCTCTCTGGGTTTAGACAGCAAGCTGGTGGTGGAACTGCTCCTCCATCACCAGCAGCAGCAGCAGCAGCCCGGGAGGCCCGGCAGCAGGAAGAACTTCTCCTTCACCAACGACGAGGTGCGCCGCATCGACCGGGAGAACCAGCGCTTGCTGCATGAGCTGTCCCGCCCGTCGCCCCGGCCAAACAGCAGCACCGCGTCGGGGAGGACTCAGACCAGCAACCCCGTACATCCCGCCCGCGTCTACCACACCACCCTGAACCGCCAGCGGCAGCAGCTGCGCATCGAGAGGGAGAACCTGGTGAGTGAGCCTGAATCAGCGCCATGATGGGGCCTCATTCACCTGTAGAAGGAGCCATGATGGGGCCTTATTCACCTGTAAAAGGAGCCATGATGGGGCCTTATTCACCTGTAGAAGGAGCCATGATGGGGCCTTATTCACCTGTAGAAGGAGCCATGATGGGGCCTTATTCACCTGTAGAAGGAGCCATGATGGGGCCTTATTCACCTGTAGAAGGAGCCATGATGGGGCCTTATTCACCTGTAGAAGGAGCCATGATGGGGCCTTATTCAATTGTAGAGGGAGCCATGATGGGGCCTTATTCACTTGTAGAAGGAGCCATGATGGGGCCTTATTCACTTGTAGAAGGAGCCATGATGGGGCCTTATTCTCTTGTAGAAGGAGCCATGATGGGGCCTTATTCACTTGTAGGCGGCCATTAGAAGTAGCCATGTTGGGGTCTTATTCACCTCTAGCAGCCATTAGAAGGAGCCATAATGGTACAGTGATCTCGATATAATTGTGTCTCTGTGTCTTAGGAGCCCTGGGAAAACCTATGCTATGATAAGAACATTCATGTTTTGTTGTGCGGATGACGATGTTTGTGTTCCCAATGTATACTCGGGTAGTGTATCGAGAGACCGGTGTTCCCCCCTGGGCGAGCACATGGGCTCTCTCTCCCTGTAGAGGGAGAGAGAGTGAAAGCAGAGCCTGTGTGGGGGGTGGGGGACGGAAATCAGCAGGTGGCCCTCCAGCCCAAAGAGTGACATTAGAACAGAGTTCAACATGGCCCAGGACCCCCCCCCTCACCCCCAGCTCTACCTCCCCTCAGACAGTGAGACCCTGAACGCCCCCATGTGGAGAAGGCATGGGGTTCAGAGACACGACCAATCTCTGATCGATTGAGGTGTTCAATTAGAAAACAGCTACACTAAAGAGGTGTGCTTAAAGATTTAGTGTGATTCAGAGGTGAGGAACAGTCAGCACAGTTCTCAGTTTATTTCCTAATTATTAATTTAATTTAATTAAAATAGGACAACGTCCTGCAACCTTCCAAGTAAATGCATTATGTTTTTTTATGAAGGTGACAGCTTTATGGTCTATTTGTTGGTTAGGTGGGCAGGTTTGGTCTCCAGAACATCGAGTTCTTATTCTGTCTTCTCTCTCTGTCTCTGTCTCTGTCTCTCTCACGCTTGCGCTCTCGCTCTCTCTCTCTATCACTCGCTCTGGCTCTCCCTCTCTCTGTCTGTCTCTCTCTCTCTCTCTCTCTCTCGCTCGTTTTGGCTCTCTCTCTCTGTCACTCTCCCTCTCTCTGGCTCTTTCCCGCTCTCTGTCTCTCTCTTTTCTCTCTTACTGTCTCTCTCTCTCTGTCGCTCTCTCTATTCTTAGAGTGAGGTAACAGAATACAGCTAGCCTTCGTTAAGTCGAGCCAGGCGGATACGTCGTCTGTACACCCACATCAGTTGGCTGGTTGGCTGTGGATTTATCTTCTAAGACGAAAGACTGTGTTGGATCTCTTAATGGAACTATGTTGACCTCAGGCATGACATATTTGGAGTAAAACATTTCAATATAAAAGTCAGCGTGTTCATAAGATATGTAATGGAGGAGGCAATTAATGTAAACAGGATATGGTACAAAAATCATTTTTGGCTTTAGTCTGTATTTCCGATTGCACAGCTTTGGCATGTTATGTTGGGTTTTGTGTGTGTTTGTGGGTGTGTGGGTGTTTGTGGGGGTACTTCTTTTCATTCAGAATCCCTGACACAAACAAGGCAGCATAGTGACTATCGATATCAAATATTAGCTTGATCCAAAAGTGGAAAAAGCCTTCTAATTTGCAACAAAACAAAGAATGTCCAAGCGCTTTTATTTTTGCCGTCCGTTGACCCGGTCCTCCCTCACAGGCCTTCCTGAAGCGCCTGGAGGGGGTGAAGGCCACGCCGGGACTCCGGCGCACAGACCAGCTGGCAGACCACCAGAGACAGGCCTCCTACCTGGGACCCTCCCGCTCCTCCAGCTCCGCCATGTTCTCCTTCACATCCTCCACCCCGCTCCTCGGTCCCTCCCTCCGCACCGCCCGGCCCCCCAGCAGAGTGGTGACAGGTGGGTCCCCACGAACTAGGATGCATCTCTTCAGGTAGTGGACGGGATGTCTTCATAGGCTTGACTGTATCAAATGCTCCACAGGAGTAGCAGGCCAATATGGCGGATCGTTCCGTACCTGCTAATGAAATTATTCACACACTGAAATACATTCAGAAGATCAATCTATGTAATAATAATAGATATTACTATTATTATTACCATAATATTATAGGCATTCGTTTAGAAAATATGCATAAAGGTAATTTATTTTTTAAGGTTGGGAAAGAGAGAAAAAAATAGTTGAAAATGATACGTGAAATCTCATTTTATTCTTCTTTCTTTTTATCTTCTGCCCCACAGAATCTTAGCTTATACACGATTCCTAAGCTTGTTGTAATGTATTTCCTACTCAGGCATTCATGTACTGTACAATGTGATGCTACCATCTGATTCATGGATGTTTCCCTCCAGCGAAGGGTCTCTGCACCGCCAGTGCCGGTCACAGACGTACCAGAACACCAGAGAGAGATCACCACACCAGCACCAACAGCACCACGCCCACCTCCACCCACGCACCCAGGTCCCAGAAAGGCACGCCTCGCCCGGACTGGTGCTAAACCAACTGCCATTGTTTGATTTCTCAGAGTAAAACGTTTTTAGTGCTGATGCAATTCGTCTTGTTCAATAAAGAAAGCTTCTATTTATCATCTTATGTGTCCAGATTGTGATACTTAATACATAAAAACAGCTGATTTCACTACTTTAAATAGGCCTTAATGTCATAAAACTAAACCAACTAATAAGGTTGAATAAATACTTTATTCCTATCCCCCCACCCAAAATAACCAAAGCTCTCCAAAACAGCCCAACACATGAGTAAAAATCAACTCAAAAAGTAGTAATTCATTTTTTATTAAAAGATAAAGATGCTGCGAGTGCTGATGTGATATGCAACAATGTTAACTTCACAGTGAAAATATGAGGACTAATTGTTTTGTACCAAGATATATCTCAAACTCTCCTCAGTGTGCGACTGCAGCCGGTCTCGATCTCATTGTAAGACTGAAAGCGTGTTCCCTTTGGCACACCGTTGTACGGATGTGTCCACGTTTCCGAAGAGTTTTACCTGAATTCTGATACACCTCTCTCCACTCACCAGTTGGGAGAACCAGACATAGGGTGTTCGGATGTTCCCAAACTACCACGTGGATTAAGACATTTTCAACTAGGTGTGGGTTGGGGGGGATTCCTTGAGGTGTGGGGGGAGGGAGGATAAGCAGGGGTCGAATGTCTTTAAGTGTACTTCTTGATCTCGTCGTACAGCACCAACACGAAGGCCCCGCCCATGCCCCTGATCACGTTGGACCACGCCCCCTTGAAGAAGGCCTTGCCGCCCTCGTCCTTGATGATCTTCCTCCAGCAGTCCATTGTTCCCGTGTACATGATGTCAGCTGCGGGGGGACGGGGGGGGGACGGGACACAGAGTCGGGTTAACGACGGACTACGGTACAGGACGAGGTTCATACCAAGCTGAACCGAGGGCTAGCGGGTTCTACTGACGGGAGAAACGGGGGAACTCACCTCCTTTGCGACCGGACTGCATCATCATGCGACGCCGCACAGTGTCGAAGGGGTATGAGATGATGCCGGCGGCTGCGGTGACCGTCTGGGCGATCATCCAGGTGATGACGAGGGGTGTGTTCTTGGGGTCAGGCAGCATACCTGTTAGGGGAGAAAGGGGGGAATAAACCAAAACACAAATGACCCACCTCTTACTGTTGCAACAGGTTAACGATAACGGGCAATCAATGAACAGAGCAAACATTCATTTAAAAACACGGAGGGACGAAACGCTACACCTTTAGCTGTGTCAAAGCAGCCGAAGTAGGCCGCTCTGTAGATGATGATGCCCTGCACGGACACGTTGAAGCCCAGGTACAGCCCCTTGAGGCCGTCCGACTTGAACACCTTAGTGAGGCAGTTCCCCAGACCCGAGAACTCGCGCTCGGCGCCGCTCTTGCCGATGTCGGCGGCGAGCCGGGTCCTGGCGAAGTCCAGCGGGTACACGAAGCACAGGGACGTGGCGCCGGCCGCGCCGCCCGACGCCAGGTTGCCGGCGAAGTAGCGCCAGAACTGCGTCTTCTGGTCCACGCCGCCCAGGAAGACCTTCTTGTACTTGTCCTTGAAGGCGAAGTTGAGGGCCTGGGTGGGGAAGTAGCGGATGACATTGGCCAGGTTGCCCCTCCAGAAGGAGACGAAGCCCTGCTCCTTGGGGATGCGCCGCACGCAGTCCATGATGCCCTTGTACTGCATGTCCACCGTGATCTGCTTGCTGGCATGCTGGACCTGCGGACAGAGGACACACAGACAGGCGTGATGGGATGAGGGAGCTGGAAGGGAATGAGGTGAAGGGATGGGACGGAGCAGAGGATGGCTGCAAAGAACGGTATTTAAATGGAAATTAATGTACAATGAGAGCGAGTGACAGAGCGAGTGAGAAAAAGAAAGATAATAATGATTAAACGTCATTACATTGTTTTCTGAAAGGTTTGAACACGTGTTTGATGTGTGGGCTACTGCTTCCCGTAGTCCAGCCAGCCATTTTGTGAGATAGTTAAAGGCTTATGTTCCACTCCTTCCACTCCTCAAGTCATTTGAGAATGGCACAGTGTAGGCCTATTAGGTGTCTTGCCGTGGGTTAAATTTAGCAATTTGGTTTCACTGAAAATTCATTCGGTCACGTTTGGTTTTGGCAGAACGGTAGGTTATTATATATACAAACATATCCATAAAAAAAATTGCAGACAATAGGGCGGTGTAGTAGCACACTATATAATAGTAGGTTCAAAGTAGTCATGTTTCAAGTCAATCAGCCTATGGCTTCCAATACGCATGGAATTCACCAGAAAAAAACGGGCACAACGTCCATAAAAGCTCTTTTTAAAGAGCTAACGTCTGTATTCTTAATGGCTTTGTCGCGGACATTCTTACACATTGCATTTATATTTGCACATTTGAGGCCTCTGGCTTGTTACGCGCTCTACCCAAACTGGACCATGCACAAAGGCCTACTTTACGCAAGAGCAAGACGCAAGAACATGGTTCCCTTATGGTCTGATTTATATTAGTCATTTTACCTGGAGCAGGAGCTTCACTCGCTCAATTGGAGCCACAGCCGTCTTGGAGATCGCAGCTGCAACTCCGCCAGCCAGGAAATCCTTCATGAAACTAACCACTGCGTCCGACATGGTGCCTTTCCTTCGTTGTACAGAGATAAGCAACCGTTGAAACCGTTAATGGTGCGTACCTCCCAAGGCCCTCAAGGAAATCTGACGCACCCCCAAATGGAAGAGGCACCCCTCAGGCCCCCTAATATATCGGGGTCATCTATCGCGAGAATGTAACATGATGGATTGGCAGTTCGTCGAACAGATGAACGAGGCTGAATAAATATCCGAGGTTATAGTTCGAGACCCCGCGTCATGTTATGTTAATGTAACATGTGAGTTATCAATGTCCGAGGACGTTTAAAGGGCACACTCGATTGCATTTCATTCATCATACTATAAACACATGAGCATAAATTGAAGTCGAAATGCCTGAGACCTATATTCCCATAAAAGTATATAAGTTGTCGAGTTTGGTGTAGATGAATGGATGAAAACCGGCTTACCCATCATGTTTCCAGCCAGTTACTCACTCGATAAGAAACAAACATGAGAATGAACTTTACAATAAATTGCTGGAAAATACATGTTTGGTCTATATCCCATTCTTAAATAAGCATTTGGCCGCCCAAATGCTGAACAACATTTCAGAAGGGTTTGATTGATCACATAATAGTCTGATTATAGTTTGTGTCTGATTCATGTTATTTTATTTGGACCATAGCCAAGGCCTCTAGTTCACCCCCAAAGTTTTCCCTTTGGGGGTGTACGGTGTGCGCTGGGTATACAAGGACCTAAAGGCCAACGCTGGAGGACCCGGACGGGGGAGGGGCCGCGTGCAAGTCATTTTAACATTTGATACTCCACAGACGCGGGACTAGGAGGAATTCTAAGAGCTGATTGGTCCACTGGGATATGTATTCTGATTACTGTGAGAATGTTTGGTGTGTTGGTAGCCTAAACTTAGTCTGCCTTAGTCGTATACTACAAAATGTAATAGTCCACGATTCGAATGATAGTGCAGAATTGCCTTGTGAAAGGTTTGAATTTAGCCCAATTTGATCAAATAACAAACAAGTGTGACAAATAGGCCGACATAAAAACGACCCCAAAAAATGAATATTACTCAAATAAAAAATAACAAAACTATTCATTACGAAAGGATGACAGGCTTCAAATACAAGGCTTTAGAAAGAGGCAAACAAGGAAATCTGAAACTGTGAAGAATTAGAAATAAATGATCCGGGAAATGAGATATCGTTACCTATGCGGTCAAGGTCATGGTTCCCAACGGTGCAGTTTTGGGTCCCAACAACCCAAAACTGCACCGTTCAGAATTACCACTTGGTGGCGCTGTTTCGCCGTGTGGAGGGGAACATCGATTTCCCCTATATCATGGAGCGAGCGCACAAAAAGTAGTTATCTAGTTTTGGCTTCCTCATTATATAAAATTCTAACGTGTTGCTTACTTCAAGTTCATTCATGGATAATCTTGGCAGATGCAGTTTTCTGATTAAATGCGTAAAAGTAGGCATTAACCTAAACTAGAAGAGATATAAGCATATTACATTATTTTTTAACCAAATGTTGAATCAATGGCCAATAGCTGGCTACATTGAGTTAAAAAAAGAAAAAAATTAAAAAGCATGTAACTATACATATAATAATACAAATAATTGTAATAAATAACATCATCATCCTCATCTTCATCATCAATCATATTACAGAATGCTATACAATATCTTTGCCTGTTTGCGCAATAATAAGAGAGAGAGAGAGTGAGAGAGAGTGAGAAAGAGAGAGAGAGAGAAAGAGAGAGAGAGACAGAGACAGAGAAACCGAGAGATACACACACGCACACAGACCCCCCCCCCCCCCAACACACACACACACACACACACACACGCACACACACACACACACACACACACACACACACACACACACACACACACACACACACACACACACACACACACACACACAAAGAGAGAGAGAGAGAGAGAGAGAGAGAGTCAGAAAGAGGGAAACAGAAAGGGGGACACACCCACACACAAATAGAGAGCGAGAAATGCAAGAGAGAGAGAGAGAGAGAGAGAGAGAGAGAGAGAGAGAGAGAGAGAGAGAGAGAGAGAGAGAGAGAGAGAGAGAGAGAGAGAGAGAGAGAGAGAGAGAGAGAGAGAGAGAGAGAGAGAGAGAGGAGAGAGAGAGAGGGGAGAGAGAGAGAGAGAGAGAGAGAGGTATTTAGTATCCCTACAGTTTGTTGGGGGCCTAGACAAACTGTGGGGGTCGTACCCCAGGAACCCCCGGGGTGCCTGACTTCAGCAGGTCAGTTGACATCTCTGGCAGCTCTGATTCTGGTTCTAGGAAATCAAATAATATCAAGCCAACTATTATAAAAATGTAAATGCTATATACTATAAAACGGTTTTGATGAGTTCCCATTAAACATCATGACACATTTATGACAATCACACTCAAATATTAGATTAGATTAGATACAACTTTATTAATCCCCCGCAGGAGAAATTTGTTTGTTGCGACAGCCGAAAAGCAGTGGAAAAAGCACAAATATTGTTTAATGTGTGTGTGTTTGTGTGTTTGATTGTTTTGTTTTGATTGCATGAATCCCAAATTTCAGGCCAGCCCCTCACACCAGTAGAACCGCCCGTAGCGTGTGAAGGCCCCAGAAGACGTCTTTACCGCCAAACACTTAACACACACAGCGTCAACACAGGACAGCCCCCCCGAGACGTCTCATAAAGCCAGAAGAGGGGTATGCTAGCTGCTGTTAGCTAACAGTGATAGACCTGCTGAGCTTTCTGTTTAGCGGCGATGCTAATGCAATCCTCTTACCTCAGCCCCTGCAGGCTGTAATGCATGCTGGGCATTGGGGGGCACAGCGGTCACATGATCCCAGAGAGAGAGCCTGGCACAGGGGCGAGAGAGATTACTGAAGAGTTCTCTCTCTCATCTGTTGCTCTCTCTCTTTTGGTGCTGCTGCCATTGTTGACCTGTTTTCATCAAAGTTAAATATACAGCAGACTGGGATGAGACAGAGAGACAATAGAGAGACAGAGGGAGATAGAGCAACATTTATGGAGAGGAAAATACAGAGAGAGAGAGAGCAGACAGACAGAGACACAGAGACAGACAACAGACCGACAGACAGACACAGAAAATAGACAGAGGGACAGAAAACAGAAAAAAAGACAAAACAGACACATAGACAGAAAACAGAGAGGCATAAAACTGACAGACATAGAGACAACTAACAGACACATAGACAGAAAACAGAGAGGCATACAACCGACAGACATAGAGACAGACAACAGACAGACAGAAAACAGAGAGGCATAAAACCGACAGACATAGAGAGAGACAACAGACAGACAAAGACACAGAGACCGATAGCAGCCAGCCAGACAGACAGGTGGAGACACAGAGACAGACAGAAGCTGTGTTCGAAATCGTTCCCTATCATGGATGTAGTGCACTAAATAGGGTGCACGCCATTTTGTAGGGTGTTCGAAATCTCAGTGGTCCACTATATAGGGCACTATATAGTGGACTTAAAATAGGGTACATACGATGTTCCCTATGTTACTCCCGTATACCACAATGCAATGCGGCTGTGTTTTTCCGGAGGAGAAGAAGAAGCTGAATAACCGCGAAAACTAATACATTTAATGATGGTGTCTCCGGCTTTCGTTTAGAAATGTCAACAATTTATTTGGGATTTAACATAGAATATTTAACATTCAACATCAATACAACCTCCAGCTTTCCTCGTGAGTGCCTGGTATGTTTACATGATGTGGGCGCATCTGTCTGCGTCACACAAATACCCGGCGCATTTACTGACGCAAATGACGTTTAGAAATGTTCAGCGTAGTGTCCGAATTCTCGTTCCCTATTCCCTATATAGTGCACTAAATCATATACACTATATAGGGAATAGGGAACGAGTGTATAGGGAACGATTTTGAACACAGCTAGAGACAGAAACCGGTACAAATAGACAGAGAGAGTGACCCCAGACATAGACAGAAGGAGAGACAGACAACAACATATGGAGACACAGAGACAGACAGCAGACAGATAGCAGACAGACAGACAGACAGACAGACAGACAGACAGACAGACAGACAGACAGACAGACAGACAGACAGACAGACAGACAGACAGACAGACAGACAGACAGACAGACAGACAGAC